>NC_090387.1:42243903-42388903 GCF_036365525.1 Heterodontus francisci
AGTGGAGTTCAGTATCTTACAACATATAGCAGAAAGAGGTTGGGCCATAATTTGCTGTGGCAGGGCATCTAACCGCATCTGCTGTTATTTAGACTTGCCCTTGCACATTTAGCTTTATAATTTTTTTGCACGGCAAGTTGCTAAAAGTGTGAGCTGATGTCACAGTGAGTTAAGCAGGGTAACTGGGGCCTGAGTGAACAGGGCAGGTATCTCCTTAATCAAATTCAGAAATTGTGAAATTAACCACAAAGACTAAGAAGGAAGTGCAAGTTAGAGTGGGTGAATTCAATGTCAAATCAGGAACAGAAAGAGAAATAGAGGGGAAGAAAGGTTGGATTAAATGAGAGAGGAAAAAGGGGCAGAAAGAATAAGTAAAATTTAACTTTTTTTACATTTTTAAAATCTCCAACAGCAATTAAAATCTGAAATATTGAGACTTCACATTTGTAATACTTAATTTTCAGTGCCATAGAGGTTGACTGGCAGTGACTAAGGCTTATCATGTCATTAAAAGAGTTCTTAGATTAAAATGTACAAGACTTTAACATTTTGCAGTGAGTTGAGTTCATATGTACCCCACAATTACAGCAACTTGACACCATTCAATGCATTTCAATGGCGAGGCAGACAGCAAAATGCAGTTTTCACAAAGCTAACAGTGAAGCAGAAGATCTCAGACAGCAGCTTTGGGATATTTGAATTTAGCCGCACATCCACCCCTCGCCTGAATTTGCTGTAGTATTTATGCATAGATAATGGTGAATACTATTAGTCTCACTGTTATTTTGACAGCAATTTCTGACCCATTGAATTATTATTAAATGTCAAGTAATTAGGAATTGCAGATAATATAAGGGTTAGGGGAAAATGTTTCAATTTTCACAAAGTTGGGCCGTAGGATGATACTGTTTGCTTTCTTTGAGAAGAATTTTGCTATGTTAAATGATTTTGAGTGTCATTGCCCTCCATGTGAATTTGCTCAGTCTGATCAGGAGGAACGCAGAGAGACAATATAAAATAAAGGGGGCGCAGGAGCAGAGGGACCTGGGTGTATATATGCATAAATCATTGAAGCTGGCAGGACAGGTTGAGAGAGCAGTTAATAGAGCATACAGCATCCTAGGTTTCATTAATAGGGGCATGAAGTACAGAAGCAGGGAAGTTACATTAAACTTGCTGAGAACATTGGTTCGGTCTCAATGGAGAATTGTCCAGGTCTAGGCACCACACTTCAGCACGGATGTGAAGTCCTTAGAGAGAGTACAGAAACGATTTACGAGAATGGCTCCAGGGATGAAGAACTTTCAGTTACAAGAATAGATTGGAGAAGTTGGGACTGCTTTCCTTGGAGAAGAGAAGGTTGAGAGGAGATTTGATAGAGGTATTCAAAATCATGAGGGGTCTGGACAGAGTAGATCGGGAGAAACTGTTCCCATTGGTGGAAATTTTGAGAACAAGAGGGAACAGATTTAAGGTAATTGGCAAAAGAAGTAATGGCGACATGAGGAAAAACTTTTTCATGCAGCGAGTGGTTAGGATCTGGAATGCACTGCCTGAGAGTGTGGTGGAGGCAGATTCAATCGAGGTATTCAAGAGTGAATTGGATTATTATCTGAAAAGGAAGTATGTGCAGGCCTATGGGGAGAAGGCAGAGGAGTGGCATGAGGTAAATTGCTCTTTCGGAGAGCCAGCGCAGACACGACGGGCCGAATGGCCTCTTTCTGTGCTGTAACAATTCTGTGATTCTTTGATCAATTCACTTCCTGTTAACTGCTCATCCGTGTACATTCCAACATTTTGATTAGTTCCCACTTGAAATGCAGCTAAGAAATGACAGTTTCAATAAAGCAGTAGTGTGTTAAATAGTACAATGAATGCAGTATGCTAATTACACTACCTTGAAAACTAGAACTGCACACATTTTTATGAACAAAATGCCTGTCTTGGTAAGTGCAATGAAGTCGGAATCTCTCACAGTAGTTGCACCAAGGCAGTTTCTACTCAGTTTGCATTTAAAATATTCCGCACCAACGGTTTGCTAAATGGAAGTATTGTAGTTTGGCTGTGATGTACTGATAAATCGATTATAATTACTTAATGTTTTTTACTGACAGAAATTTAAATAATTGGGTAATCAGCTTGTCATCAAGCAGCTCGTTTGGGCAAGGATAGCATGGGATTGTACAGACATTTGATTTGGCCAATCAGATCTGCTGCCCTGTGAGGCCTTGGGATGATACTGTAGTAACAGAACTATCCCACTCCTGCTCCACTTTATTAGCTGGCTACACATGTATCAGCTGAGAAACCTGATACAAATAAGTTAGGAGTTCAATGGGAGTGACGTTGATGTGGTTACTGTTCAGGACATAGAATGCACATTTAATCAGGAAGTAAGACCACTTTAATGGTGGTTTAATGTATCTAAATATTGAATCAATCATTTCAATAATCAATATTCAGTCACCAACATAGTGGTCTGGTGCAACCCTACCTGTTGTTTTTCCCAATTAAGGGAACCAATATCATATTTCAGGCAAAAGTTAATTAGGTCTATTCAAACTTCTGTTCTTAAGCAGAAATTTTTTAAATAAACAGGAGCTGTAAGTGGTAATTTTGAGTCACTTATTCTATGTTACAAATAAATTTTTTTTCAAAGTTCATATAAGGGTAGAGTGTGTGAGAGGTAAAATAAGATTTTCATTCAGCAATGTGTTTTGTGACCATAGCTATATAACGGAACAAACATCGTATCATTCATCAGTCTCAAACACATTAGTGTACAATGATCTTATATTCTATTATCATGTTACAATATGAGCTGAACATTATGCCCATGTTTTTATAACCTAGCTAAAAGTCTCCTATTGTCTCTGTAAAACTGGAACAGGAAAATTAAGTTCAGTTTTTTTTCTGTTAAAGTAAACATACACCCAATGTTGAAAAATAATGTCTACAATATAATAAACTGGAGCTAATTTACACTTTGTATTAAAATCCTGAATATATAAAACTTGATGAATAACAGTAGCAATAATAACACATTTGATATTGTCAGGACTGTATCATGTCAGTGATAAGTGGTTCGTAATTGTCGTGCACGTGAATTCAGTCCATCTTCCAGCAAATATTCAACGTGGATATCCAACGAAAAATTATATTTTAGCCCAGTGGGATGTCCAATCTTTTAAACATTTTTGTTTATTGAATGCTGATCAAAATTCAATAAATCAGTGATAACCATATAATGCATTGTATGTTATTATATCAGCCAAAGAATTTTCCTTAACTTTAGAAGGCTGAATATTGTAATGGGACATTTGAAATCAAGACATGTCAGCGGATGCTGCTATGTTTCCATTTTTTTCCAGGAATAAACCAAGAGAAGATCTAATTTTTTTTAAGCTTTGGCGGGGAAAATAATCATCTAATCCACAAAGGGTCAACTACCTCTCCACATTGTCCAATGATCTTGCAGGAGCTGCAGCAAAGACGGTTCCTTGATTTACTACAACTTTTTCATGCTAATTAAAAATGTTCCACTAGGTCTGAATGGTTTTATACAGAGAATTTGCCTTGTCAGGTGTAGATTTTCCTTTCAGTAGCCACTCTACAAACCCATCCTCCTCGCTTTTTTGCATCATTTACAAAATCATGGACTGTTTCTTTACATCTTGATAATTTGTCAAAGCTAAGCCTACGTCTTGTTTTAGAGAATCTTGTAGATATAGAATTATAACTGCACCTTTTTAACCCCCTGAGATCTGTGCATGTTCCAAATCTGCATACTACCATATAACAACTTCATTTTAAAACAGATAGTTAGGGCTGAATATTATAAAGTTGAATTCTGAAGATGTTCAGAAAACAACTACAATAGGTTTCTCAATTTCCAGGGTTCTAGGACAAAAAAGAATGTACAGTTCAAAAATTTTAGTGGAGCATTATTGATTATTACATGTAGATCTTGAATGCTGGGAAATCAGGAAACAGGACCCATAGAAATCATTTGTTTTGCCATGTCCTTTCCATAAAACTCTTGAACTTTGCCAGTGTTTTTGCTTCAGCGTGAAGTAACAGTGAAATGATTGGGGCCTTCACCTGTCCCATTTGGGAGTGGAGCCCAACCAGTGGAAGTAGCATTTATTTTATTTGGCAAATATTAGAAGTTCTTTGTTTATCACAGGAATATTGTGAGGAAAATAACCCTGAAAAGGTATACTTGATTTACAGAATGGAAATTCTTCCTAACATTCATGCTAAAATATTTGAACTAATGCTTATTTGAAGTGCTTTTGAAAATTCCTTCCTTTTGATCATAATTACACAAACGAGAATGTCAAAGGCAAAGGCTTTATTAATTCTAGATGCATTATATAGTTATGTCAGTGGAATTTTGTGTATTTCCATGAGCTGTGTGGGAGTACATCACAGTAATCAATTACTATATTATTAGTTCAATTTAATATTAAAATGTACTTATTGCAGCAAACTTATCACAGTAATACTGACAGCTCCATTGTTGTCATATTCTTACTAGAAACCCTGTATTTTGATAACATTACAACTTTAAGTGGCCTCTTATCATACCGGAGAGATGCTCCTGATGTTGTGTACTCACACAGCTTCTTTAGTGGGAACAGAAAGGTCTAGCAATCTGCAGTATTGATTTGGACATGGAGAAAAATAAATAGTTCACCATTATTAAAAAGATTGTTCCTTATGTTTTACTCCAAGTTTTCTGGAATTTTTTATTACTTGTATTGGTCACATACTTATAAATCAAAAACAAAATTAAAACCAACCCCAAAAATGAATGGTTCTCAGAAGCATGAATTAAGCATTACCTGAATGAAAGGCCTCCAGTGCAAACATTTTTATATTTTTGACAGAAACCATTCTTTTCCATATTTGTTGAGCAAGGAACTGATTGTAAGATTGGGAGCAAAGTGCAGCTTTCATTGTCTCTTTTCAATTGTATTTTCTTCAGCATTGTTTAAAATCATTAGCATAGATTGAAAATGTAACTGAAGCAGCACTGAAGGTCTATTGTCGTGACACTACCTTTTGCTCTTTCGCACAAACGGTTCTGTACAGAATAATTTTTTTTGTTAAAAATGACTAAAGATAAATTATCGCCTTTCTTCATTTCAATGCATCTCACCCAGCTCCCAACCATTCACACAAATTTGAGTGATTTAATGAAAAACACTGCCATAAACAATAAAAATATTTTACAGATGATGTCCGTTATTGTAATTCATGGGGCCACAGGAAATGCATTATAGTGATAATTTGATATCTTTAAGAAAATTGCAGTTTTCTGAGAAAGGCTGTTGTATGTTTTTAATCAGGATGTGTGTTCTGAATATTTATATTAATAATTTGGAATACAGTCAGAGCGGGTGCACAGAATGGGATGTATTAATGCTGACTTTAACACTTGCCTCCCTGAGTATCCTTTACTTTTAAAATATCAGCATAATGTTCAGTTTTGCTTCTTAGATGCTCTTTTGTTAGATTCCACATCTGAAATTATTCTGGCACCTATGTTCCAGAACAAATTCCAGATAACTGCGCTATGATGTGCTTAATTCTGTTGTGAATTTTTATGATGGCAAATTAACCAAATACATCATAAATAAAAATGACTTGCACAGCTTTTGTAACAAGCTGTTGCTTATTAGCTTTAACCTTCCTGAATACTAAAAAATGTTTTTGTGAGCAATATTAGCGTTTAAAGTTGTAAACTGATGAACATTTGAAGCCGCAATATTTTTTTAAAATGCTATGTTGGAGACTAATGATAAAACACAAAGCAAGTTTCAAAGGACACAATGCAGTTCCACAGTGGAAGCTGTGAGACCAGGTGGCACAATTTCCACAGCAGGGGATTTTAAAACTGGCTGAAAGATTTCAGTAGTTTAATGAATTGTATTTAACTTGTTGTACAACACCAGTAGGTGACAGCTTTAAGCATCATTCTCTAGTATTCCTTTGGGGAAATCCTTTCTTAAGAATCAGAGATAACTTCAATGTGCTTTATGCTAAACTGTCAAAAATCTCATTTATTTATGATCAGTGTGTAAATCTCCACATAAATACCATTTCTTTAGAGAATGTATTCGCGTTTTCATGAACCCCCTGCTGATATTCACAATGCATACATTTTGTTTTTCTGATGCACAAAATAAAATGTTTGCTTCAAGCAGTGTATCAAAGTATTGTTCGCACACTTTGTTGGTCTTACTTGAGTGATCTGGGAACTTAAAAGGAGAAAACACAGAGAGTTAACCTGCTGAAGATGAGGATAAATTATAAACTTAAACTTCGAGCCTTTTCATTTAGGATTACATTGTCCCCAATTGTTGGGCAGTGATTTTTTTCTAAAAGGAAGCTGGAACTTTGTTCAGCATAATAGGCCATGACAGTTTGTTACATTGTCTAGTGTCAAAATGTCAACAACTTGTAAATAGTTTTTGCACTTTTCCTCCCCTTCCAACCTTTACGAAGATGTATATTAACAAAAGGAGCTTGTAATTGTACCTTTTTAACAAGCTAAATAAATCCCAATAAATTCTTGTCATTTGAGGAAATTCAATATTCAGAACACTTGAAAGATAGAAAAGAGTTTTTGGTCAGTTCAGTTATTTCTTGCTGTCTGCTCCTAAATAAAAAAAAAATGGCTCCATACCATCAAGTACATGCAGTGTCATGCAGTGATTGCCCTGATGGCCCGGTGGTGTCTTAATTATGTATCCTGTTTACATCCTTTGTGTTTAATTTCATCACATAACCTCATTCCCTAAAATATACTTCATCTTACTTTCCCAAGGTAGTCAGTGGATTATGTTGATTAAGATTCTTAACTGAAGATTATTTTTGCTATGAAAATGCACATTTTTTTTGCTTTGCTGATTGCTTTTAGTGCCTTCCGTATTCTCCTGCCATATTGAGCAATGCAATAAACTTTAAGCAGGCGTGCTGTTTTTTTTTGCAAATGCTTTTAGGACAGAATTCTTCAGTATTTTTCTTTCCTTCTTTAGAAGTTTTTTTAAACAAATGTACAGCCAGCTACAAACACTAGCACTTCCACAAGGCAGTCTGGCTGATTGCTTGAATTTTGATTGCATCATTAGTTCTGAAGTGGGTGCTCAGTGAAACAAGCCAGCGTCTTGGACATTAAAGTAGTATCCTGTTGTTTATGAAGAGAAGTCTGACGGTCCCCAATTCATCTTTTAAACCTGCCTTTTCCCTTGAGTATCTGTGCTGCATTAGGTGAACAATTACACAAGATGACTTTTTAGCGATATTTTGTATTTTTCTATTCATGCATGCTGCAAATTTTCATTTACTGCAGCACTGTATGTAATGTGTTTTTCTTAAAGTCTCTTTGTCCAGCTGGTTATTTTTTTATGCTCTCAGTGCACATCACTTTTTATTAGCTTAATAAATCACCTTTCTTGTCAATCAAGCAGCAGAGAATAATTGGATATGGTTGAAGCCTTGCGTGATGGATTATAAATCATTCAAGATTAAATTAAAAGATAATGCACAAACTTAATGGTTTGTGTTTTGCAGTCTGAATTGCCTCAGAGCACTGCTGTTTTTAGCTTTATTGCAAGATGTTTTTTTTCTCTCTCGAAAACCACCTCTCTTTCTGCTTCAATCTCCATTTTTTAAATGAAGGAAACACATCCCTTTTTTAAAAAGAAGGAAAAGAAACAAATAGAAAAGCTGGCTGTTAGCATGGGAGCTGGGAACTGCTGGGCTTCCAGTGACAGGCACTGCATTATCATAATTGTCTCTTCTACATGATAGAACTGAAAAATAATAATGTCATTTTATTTATAGCAGGGATGCCCCTTTATGAGACTTCTACAAGTTTCTGCCAAGTGGAGTAGGTCAAATGACATCTTTTGATCAGGCCTGTCCAAAGAGATCAAAGATGAATGGCAGGTAATGGATACCCAATGACAAACCAAATCTAAAACAGAAATAAGACTGCCAGAGCCTGCCAGTTACCCATTAAAGACTTACCTAACTGCGGCAGGCTGCTTGACACGTCTGCTCGGTCCACACAGACCACCTAAATCAGTTGAGCGCTGGTGTTAAAATTGTGTATTATCATTGGAAATGGCTATTATTTCCTCAGTAACATTTCTGTTAGGCTCTGTTTGCGTAAAACTGACCTGCAGTCAGGAGGAGTCAAGTTCCGAGTCAAGCAAGCCTTCAGGCTCCCAGCAGGCTTGATCTGTTCATATCCATTATCTAGTTTTACTTTTTTGTTTCTAATGGGAAATTGACAGCCTCCCATGATTCTGCTGAACACTGCTTCATTTGATCTACAGAGCAGCACTGTTTCTTTCAGTGAAATGCACTGAATACATGGGGTGAAATGTTTACATCACCCGTATCTCCCTCACTGATAGCAACGAGCCAATGTGCTTGCACTCTTGGGAACAATGCTAGGAGACCTCAGAATGCCCCTGCAGTTCAGGAACTTGAAGGGTCTGAGCACGGGTTATCAAAATAACAAAGCTACTGTGTGGCTGTTTCATGCACTTCTCTATTCAGTCATCACATACACTATCTATAGCTCGTCAAGTCAGAGTGGGGTCTCAGCATAATTAGACAACAGTTTCCCTATACTGTGAGCATTGACGCAACAGTTCTACTCGTAATCAGTTAATATGGATTTCTTATTCAGAGTTTTGATATTCTGTAACAGGTTATTTTTAAGTTCAGAATGAACTTCTTGGGTTACGATCAGAAGTTATTTGTAATCAAATATATTCTCAAGTTTCTCTTTTTAGAGCAGTCTTTATTTGAACATGTCTTGAAGTAGCTGTCTCATTTCAAATAAAATTTATTAGCCAACTGAAATAGTTTGCTGGTACACTTTCTAAATTTCAGCATATAGTTTTTTTCACTCTTGTGTTTTAAATTAAATTTATATAATTTGCTTTAAATGCACAAATTGCTTTATTCATGTATGTTCAAGCCCAGTACTGAGAATTAGGCACTGTTAAACTCTAATGTCTATAAATTCAGCCACAAGTGGGTACTAACCAGCCTACTAAGCCCCTAATATGATGGGCAAGAAGCATGTGCACATTTTCGGCTGGTAGTGAGTCTCTTATATTGAAGAAACAGAAATTGGTATCCAGAGCCCATGCCTGAAACAGGCATTAGGGTCATTGCATATGCAAGTAAGGGGTCATAAGCCTGCTTGAAGTGAGAACTGGTTAAACTCAATAAAACCAGACCTTGGGATTGGCTGCTACCAAAATGATCGGTTTTTGAAATTTGCTTACCTGAATGAGGAATCGGAACAGCAGGAGCATTCCTCCCAACCCTACATTTAAAGAATGCAGCCCACCGCATCCCTGACCTGGCTTTCCCACCTTCTCCTGACCTCCTTTCTCCTGACCTCAGGCTTCACTTACCTGAGGGCCACTGTGCCCTCTTAGCTGAGGGCCAACCTTGGTTTCCTCTTTGCTGGTTAGCTATTTGCA
Organism: Heterodontus francisci; assembly: GCF_036365525.1. Taxonomy (NCBI): domain Eukaryota; kingdom Metazoa; phylum Chordata; class Chondrichthyes; order Heterodontiformes; family Heterodontidae; genus Heterodontus; species Heterodontus francisci. The sequence goes on from NC_090387.1 coordinate 42,253,422, forward strand.
CTCGGTCGGCTGCATTGAAATGAGATCGGACTCCCAATATCAGCGGCACCTTGGACCTTAACCATTCAGGTACAGGGCGTGAACCCTGAACCCCTCACGCATCCAAGAATGGGCACACCAAATTTTTACTGCTAAGTGTGTTCTCAGTGAATCTAAGTTTATTGTTATATGTGGTTACTTACTGCAAATAGAATGCGTATCTGAGGCAATTTTTAAATTGTAAAAGTAAGATTGAGTTCCTCAATGGAGTCTTTACAAATTATTCTGATGTCCATTCTCTCAAACACTTCTTAGGAACATAGAAATAGGAGTAGGCCATTCAGCCCATCGAGCCTGCTCCACCATGCAATACGATCATGGCTGATCATCCACTTCAATGCCTTTTTCCCACACTATCCCCATATCCCCTTATGTCATTGGTATTTAGAAATCTGTCAATCTCTATTAAACATACTCAATGACTGAGCTTCCACAGACCTCTGGGGTAGAGGATTCCAAAGATTCACAATCCTCTGAGTAAAGACATTTTTCCTCATGTCTGTCCTAAGTGGCTTCCCCCTTGTTCTTGCCATTTGAAGCACAACTGTGCAGGACAGAACACAATTTAGAAGCAATGCATGTGGTGCACAATAGCTATCTTGCCGAGAATGTATATGGAAAAAATATTTGAAGAAGCAGAACGTGATTAGAATGCAATGATCAGATTAGTAGCATACTGTTTATTAATAATCCTCCAAGCCTATTTATGGATCATTTTTGTTTTGATCATTATTGTTGGGTACATTTTGCAACTTTAATTTCTCATTTATAGCTAGTGATTCTAAAATCAGTTTTTGTTTTTCCACGGTTGAGTAAAATGATCAAGTTTTCTACCAGATTAGGGCTGTGCCAGTTTATAGAAACTTGTCATTTGTCCACTATGAGGAAAGAATTGCTGAGTTATTATGTGGAGGAAGATCACAAGTACATTCAGAAAGAAATAGGTGGTTTCAATGTTATTACACATAATAAACAGAGCAGCAATTGCCTTCAGTATATTTATTTAAGTTTGAAGCTTGCCACAATGGTAATGGGTGTCTTCTTGTGTAATAGATTAGAGTAAGCTTACACCAATTACTGCATAATTGGAAACTTGCTTGAGTGGTTGACTTCTATCTTAATTAATACAACACAAAAAAACTTTATATGTTTTCTAACTGTGGATAAACATCAAAAACCTTGTCTAAAGTTGGAGTGTGTCTTGATAATCAAAGACTAACATTTCCCATAACCTACATTATGGATTCATTCCGATTATGCTTTTTCCTGTTTAAAATATAGCTTCCTTTTTTTATTTGATGCATGAAATTTTGTTTAATAGTTAATGTATTCTCTGTTCTCTCTATAAGCTGTATGTGGTGTATCAGAAAGATTTCAGATTGTACAGATGAGGTGTCAGCATGCCACAGCCATCACTCCCAGATAACAGCCAGCCAGACACTTGACTGTTAGGCCTGTTGGCAGGGATTTTGGTAGCGTAGTCCCATCTAATTTGTCAGGCGCTGTTGTAGCCTCACTCAGCAGGAAGCTGCCAGCATGGGTCCTAACACGTCACCTGTCTAGGTGAGCTGCCGGTGCCTGCATCTGAAGTGACAGGGTGCTTATGCATTCCCATCCTCTTTTACAAGCAATTGAATGTTTCAGCTACTTGGGAGTGACATTCTGCAACATCAGGTGATTTTACTGTCAACTTTCACCTCTGACATTACAGGGCATTAACTAGTTGCTCGCCAGTCAAACTGGAGAGCTTAGAAGATGTGGATTTCTTTACGCAAGGACCACATATGGCAATAACAATCTATTAACGAATTAAAATCTTCAAAGTTAAAACAGCTGTATCGTGAAATTATGCAACTGATCGCAGTCATTAAATAACTGCATCTGTAAAAGAAGCAATCAAAACCCCTTATTATAGTTCGCAGTTATGAATGTTAAATGTCAAAGAGTTACCAATGCACTGCAGGGAAGCATGCTACAGTTAAAAGATGCATAAAATATCAGCAGATTTTTTGTGCCTCTGCAATCAGTGATCACTTGCATTATCTGGCCAAGGAATAAACATATTTTTGAGATGTACTTGGGGAATAGGCTATGTCAGTGTTCGCCGCAGTTGTGTGGCATGAGAGTCATTCAGCTGTTCTGTGCAGAAATATGAAGTGGACATCAAGAGTTGGTCCTTAATTGTAGTGATCAAGTCTCACTGGTGAGCAAACCAGGTTCTTAGTTTGGGTGAAGGGGAGCCCAAGTCCATATGAGGTTCATTCCCAATTTAGGGACAATTCAATTTAGCAGTGGAGTTAGTCAGCTCTGAATTCTGAAAGGTCTAAGATGTGTAGCTTAATATTAAGTACAACATGCATGTGCCTCAGCTTTTTCTGGAAGTTACATTTAGAAACAGGAGGGTGGATTTTCAACATGGCATCCAGGTGTAAAATTGCCATTGTGGCGTGACCACTAGTTATAGAATCCATTCCAATTTTCATTCCCATTGAAAACACAAGAGAATGAAAACTGGGAGCTTTCTGTAACTAGCAGCTGATTCAAAACATGAGCAAGTTGAAAATCTACCCAGGGTGCCCTGTAGTTGGTGTGTGAGGATGAATCCATGGATTGGAAGTGGGCTTCCATGCAGATTCTCTGCTATTGGTCTTCTGAATCTTGGTCACAACCCTGAATGTAGCAGTTAATTTTTCCCTTTTAGATACTGTAGTTTTAAATGAATGTTTCTGTCTATATTATATGGGAATAGGGGATAGAGAACTAAGTAGTTAGCTAACCATTGCTAGATATATATGTGAGAATAAATGGGAACCAAATCTCTATTTTAAACCCATGATGCTGCTATTCGTGAGATTCTCAGCTCACTTGCAGGCAGACTTTTGTCATGTATTTTTGTCTGTCTTGGTCAATCGGATTGCTTGTGGGTATTGATCTAACTGGCAAAATGCATGATTCTCTTTACCAGTGACGGCCTTTACTGATTGAGTAAAATGCATCCTGGAAAGGGGAAATGAGTCTCCGTTCACACTGAAATGGCCTGTCTTTACCACCAAGACACCATTTTTAAAACTGTGGTTGGTACTTTCAGCAAATCTCGTATAATATCATTAGCCCTGAATTGTTATTTGTGACAGGAGATAAGTTCTTGGTTGGAACACAGGAGAAAAAGTCTGTTGGGGAGGATTTTCTGCAGGCATTGAGACCTACCCAAGAATGATTACTATGTTAGCATGTTATTTCTGCATGACAAAAAACCTACTTCAAATCAATCCTGCAACTTTGTAACAAAGCAATGAAATGTGAGAGAAGCAAAATGAGTTTGTGAATAGGAAGGGGTGGAAGTAATTCTGCAGTTGCATAGAGCTTCAGTTAGACTGCATCTTGGAGTATAGGATTCGGTTTTGGGCACCGCATCCATAGGAAGAGTAGATTGGCCTTGGAGGATGTGCAGTGCAGATTCACCAGAATGATACCAGGGCTTAAGGGGTTAAATTGTAAGGACAGGTTGCATGGAAAAAAAGACTTGCATTTAAATAGCACCTTTCATGACCACCGGACGTCTCAAAGCCCTTTACAGCCAATGAAGTACTTTTTTGAAGTGTTGTCACCATTGTATTGCAGAAAATGCATAAACTAGGCTTGTATTCCCTCGAGTATAGAATATTAAGGGGTAATCTAATTGTGGTGTTTGGGATGATTTAAAGATGTGTAGGGTGGATAGAGAGAAATTATTTCCTCTGGTGGGGGGAGTCCAAAACAAGGGGGCATAACCTTAAAATTAGAGCTGGGCCATTCAGGGGTGAAGTCAGGAAGTATTTCTTCATGCAACAGACTGTGAAAATCTGAAACTCTCCTGCAAAAAGCTGCTGAGGCTAGGTCGATTGAAAATTTCAAAACTAGGATTGATAGATTTTTGCGGGATAGGTGTATAAGGGATATGGAACCAAAGCAGGTAAATTGAGTTAAGATGCAGATCAGCCATGAACTAATTGAATGGCACAGCAGGCTTGAGGGGTTGAATGGCCTACTTCTGTTCCTATGTTTCTATGAAGCTTCTTTGAAGAGGCAAAAAAAGACTGAATTTGGAATCGAGTATTTTAAAGTTAGAAACAGTTTGTTTCTTTACCAAAAAGGTGACTTTATTTCCTGCATGTAGCAAGCAGCCCACGTTGAAATGCATAAGTAGCATTCAAACTCATTGAAAATCTGATCTTAATAAGCCATGCTGCTTTTAGTAGGTTTGGAAGGACTTTCGCACTACTTCATATCCTGAAAGTTATATCTGTTGCACATCCAAGATTTAAAGGATGCTAAAGTGAAATGATAATTTAAACCCTCCCTTAACAGTATGGGCTGGATTTTATGGGCCCCCCTTGAGGTGAGGTAGGAGGCGGGTGGGGCCATAAAATTGCGATGGGGGAGGCGGAGGGATGTTGCTGCCCCATCGGCAAGTGATCTTGCCAGGGTCTTGATAGGCCGACGATGGCCTTCCTGCCAGAGGTCAAATGAGGCCCTTAAGTGGCCTATTAATGACCATTTAAGGACCTCTTCCCACTGCTGCTGGGATTTAACCAGCAGTGGGGGGGGGGTTGTATCTGCTACGCAGGGAGGGTGCCATATAAAATGAGGCATCCTCCTTGCGGACTTGGGATGTCCAACCTCCGTGGGCAATCTTTCTCCCATGAGGGCCCCAGCTGGGAAACATTGCACCTCCCAGGGACCCCCACCCTCTGGGCTCCACAACCAACCCCTCCCAAACCCCCTCGCTGGGGCCTTCTGGACTGACCCCGGCAACCCCGCCTCACTTACCTGAGGTCTGGGGTTCCAGCGCTGAGTCTGGGTCCAAGGCCTCTGCAATACTGGCAGTGGCCACATCTCCCAGTGGCGCTGCAGATACTGCTGAGCTGCCAGCCCTGTGATTGGCCAGCAGCTCTTGGAGGTGGGATCCCCTTTTTTAAAGGGATGGGGATCCCGGAGCAGGACACAATCCTCAAAACACCAGAAGATTGCTCCTGGGGGGCACGAAAAGGCCAAGGTGGGGATTCCCCCGCCATTCCATCTCATGCTGGGAGTCCCGTCTCCTCCACAAAATCCAGCCCGATGTTGCTGTTTTGTGTTTTTTTTTTAAAAAAACACATTTTTAACAATGGATTTAAATGATTGAGAGAATGGGCTCCGATCCAGCCAGAGCATCCCAATTGGTGCTCTGAGTAGGTCGAATGCAGTGACAGATCCAGTGGCAAGCCTCTCAATTCTGCCCCTTTTAGAATGGACAAAGGTGATCAGGCTGCAGTCATCCTCTGTCCCCAATACAAGGATAAAGACAAAGATAGCAGTGCAGCTCCAACAGTGGCTTTTAAACATTTTATTTACATCCCATGTGTTGTAAGCTTACTATTAAGTTGAAAAATCATAATATTAGTCGTAAGCATAGTCTTTTTGGGGTTCAGCTGGATCCAAGATGATGTGCTTGATGATGGGATATTGAAATTGAGTCATTTCCTTGTGACAGATACAGTAACGTGATACTTGAGCTGGCCAGGTCCACAGGACTCCAGGGGCACGAATGCTACTTTACCAGTCATTCATCTTAACCAATAGGGTGGCTGGCCCTCAAGTCCTAACACTTCAATGAGACAGGAGGAATAAAGCTATTACTGAGGATCAGGTTTTTTCTCATGAGCTGCATATAATCTTGCAAATCAACACCCTAATAAACAGGGGGTCCTTTACTGGATAGTCAGTGGGCTGTGTTGTTAACCTGTGATTAGTTAAATTCCAGTAATACCCTTATATACACTTGGGTCTCCCTAAGATTTTGTCAACCTGAAACTCTCTCTGGACTTAGATAAGTTGGATGAGCCCTTACAGGGAGTGTCCACTCCATATTAGGCAAATAGAAACTCTTACTTATGTGGTTCTTTTAGTGGTTTGATTTGCATATTGTTACGCATAGAGATGGGTTTCAGAAAATATCAGACCAAGCAAACTCCATAACAAAGTAAGCAATTCTTCTGCAAATAGCATGGTATTGTGTTGCCATGCTCCTTAAAGATGTGATAACCTTTCGATGATAGATCACGCGTACATATGTTTATGCAACAATGCAATTAGATTTCCTATACATTAGATTGTCAGCTGTGGTTCAGTTGGTAGCACTCTCATCTCTTGAGTTACAAGGTTCCAGGTTCAAGTCCCACACCAGCGCGTGAGCACAAAAATCAAGGCTGACACTCCAGTGTAGTACTGAGGGAGTGTTGCACTGTTGAAGGCATTGTCTTTTGGATAAGACGTTAAACTGAGGCCACACCTGCCTACTTGGGTGAATGTAAAAAATCCCATGGCAATATTTTGAAAAAGAGCAGGGGCGTTATCGCCGGTGTCCTGGCCAATATTTATTCCTCAATCAACATCACATAAGCAGATTATCTAGTCATTATTACATTGCTGTTTGTGGGAGTATGTTGTGCGCATAGTGGCTGCCGCCTTTCCTGCATTACAACAGTGACTGCACTTCAAAAAGTACTTCATTGGCGGTAAAGTGCTTTGAGACGTCCGGTGGTCATGAAAGGCACTATATAAATGCAAATCTTTCTTTATTGTCACTAATTCTGCTTCTGTGATTGAAAGGAATTGGTGTCAGAAGATTGATCTTGCTGTATTTTTAAAGACTGTCAAATGACAGTGTTCTGAAAATACTCAAACATTTTAAAAGAACAAAATACAATCTTCAGGGAATCAATTATTATCTTGTATACTGACGATTACTTCCCAGTAATCAAGTGTTGGTTATTACTTGATAAACTTGCAATGATTTCTTCACGAGCATTAATCTTTCATTGTGGCTATAAATCATATATAATGCACTTGCTGTTGATGTCCATCCTGAAAGCTGCTGCAAAATTGTGTAAACCACCTAAACGAACATAAGTAAAAATATACTTTTATGCCATACAATGATGATATTAAGGCAGCAATCTCATCTTAGATCTCAGACAACGCTTATACACTGCTGGTGCAGTTTGACATCACCTGAACCTGCTCAGAATTACTGCCTGTAATTACTCTACATATTCATTTTTTTTTTACATATCTGCATTGAAAATACTTGATGAATATTGAGTTTTAACTAGGCCACTCACTTGGCAAACAAAACGTAGCATCTAAATGCATGCAACTAGAATTTAGGTTATTTACTTACAATACATAGATTATTGTGCATCAGAATTAAATTGGATTTTTAAGAATATGCAGTTCTTCCAGCTCTCCATCCAACATGTTAATTATCTGGTAGTATTATACATTTAATGCATGTTGCGTTTGAATGTCATTGTTTCTTAGATAGGCATGAACTCGTATTATCTTATTTACTGGAAACATTTGTTGTATTCAGTGGAATTATAAAACCAGTAAATGAGACTGGAAACTATATGTTTTCTACATTACAATAGTGACTACAATTCGAAAGTACTTCATCAGTTGTAAACCACTTTTGGATGTCCTGAGGTTATGAAAAGCGCTATATAAATGCAAGTCTTTTTTTAAAAAAACAAATTTGAAGGGAAATCTAAGAAAGTCAGTCGCTTTACTGTAAAGTAGTAAAAGAAAGGAATGAAGAGTGGAGCCTTGTAGCCACATTGAAAAACATGTGGAGAGATGAATGAACTCATCACTTAGGGCTATCATGAATAGAGTTTGAGGGCTAACGGGACCATTCAGATCTAGCCGAGTTAGGAAAGTGATTTAAATGACATGGGCAGTATTTTGCAAGGACTACAGGATGCATATAATACTATCTGTATTTGGGACCCAAAGCGCCCAATGCAATTATACCTACAGGTATGTTTCAAACACAATACTCAGTCTTGCTGTATGCCTGTATAAATAGAGCCGAAGCAACGTAAGAGCACAGCATGAGCTGCCTGCTTAGCTTCATTTGGGGCAACCCAGCTGTAAGCTGTGTAACTAGAAATGAAGCCAGTTAATGCCCCTAAAGGAAATTGTAATTTCAATTCAATTTAATTGTTTTTTAAAAAAAAAATTGGAGAATGAATCCTTTTACTCCAGGTGACATCCTCCATCTTCTGTGCACATCATGCTAATAGCAGCAACTGTAAACAAGCCATCCATGGAAATAATGTAAATGTTGAAATTGCCTCATTACTGGTGTGTAATGTGCATAAATGAAAATTGGAATTCTGAACATTGCTATACTGTATATGTGCATGTATGCACACAGTTGTTTCTGGGGGTGGGGGGGGGGCGGGGGGGGAGCTATGTACATTTTGAGAGTCCAAATGTGTATGTGGAACTCAAATAAGGAATTTGACTCATTAGTGCTCCTCATTTTACATTCATGTCAACTCTTCAATGGATTGGGTGAACAAAGGAAAGTATAGCCCAGCATGTTTGCATAATAAATTGAGGTTAGTTGTGGTGAGCTGAGACTTTTTAATCTAACCTCTATGACTCTTGAAAGCCAAAACCTTTTTGGTTGAATATAAGGACCTTTCCCAAAGACTCTTGAGAAAGTCCACACGACAAGGAAAATGCTGTTCCCCTGAAAAACATTGAGCAGTGATCAAAGGAACATATGAACTGGAGTAGGCTATTCAGTAGTTCAGCAATCCAGCCCCTTGAGCCTGTTCCACCATTCAGTCAGTCCATGGCTAATCTGTAGCTCAATTCCATTTATCCAGCTTTGATTCACAGACCTTGATCCCCTTACTGAACACACACAATTCTCAAGTCAGTTTTGAAAATTCAATTGACTCTGTATCCAAAGCTTTTTGACGGAGAGTACCAAATTTCCACTACCTTTATGTGAAAAAGTGTGTCCTAATATCACTCCTAAATAGCCTAGATCTAATTTTAAGATTTTGCTCCCCCTTATTTTTCAGGAATCCTCCTTCAGAGGAAATAGTTTCCTGGGGAAATGTAGTTCAAAAACAATATCGCCCATTTAATGAAGATGCACCTACAGGGTCACTGAAAACTGCACCCACTCACTGGATGATCTAGTAGGTGAAGACCTTAGTATCAATCCCTAGACTGTTCTGAGTTATCTGATTTTAACCAAGGTAGCAATTGGGGTACTTAAGCTGGTATTGGTACCCCTTGGCCAGGAAAGGAAAGTTCAGTCAGGATTTGTGCTGCTTCAGTGATCCTGCTAGTACACTCACTAGATGTGTAGTGAAAACAACATCAGACTTGGCTGTAGTGCCCTCTGTAGTCAAATAGCCTATCAGTACTCTCTAGCGTATGTATCATGTATGTATTATGTATCAACAACGGCCAATTGAGTGAGGTACAGAAGAGCTGTCACCCGTAAAGGACCATATGCCAGCAAGAGTCAGTGCTGCTGGGAGGTGAAGAGAGAAAATTGGTGGTGGAGGAAATGAAGAGAAGAAACACAATGCCCTTTTTCATCATAACAGCAAACATTTTGCTTTGATGAAAAGTTTAACAAAGACAAATGAAAATGATAGAAAAGATTTTAATAATTGTGCTTCTGAATACAGGATCTGCTAATAAATAATGAAATATTAAAAGAGGTTATGAGTGGTGTGCGGCAGGGATCAGTGCTGAGGCATCAACTTTTTACAATTTATATAAATGACTTGGATGAAGGGACCGGAGGTATGGTTGCTAAATTTTCTGATGACACGAAGATAGGTAGGAAAATAAGTTGTGAAGAGGACATAAGGAGGCTGCAGAGGGATATAAGATAGGTTTAGTGAGTAGGCAAAGATCTGGCAAATGGAGTATAATGCGGGAAAGTGTGAAATTGTCCATTTTGGCAGGAAGAATAAAAAAGAAGCATATCATCTAAATGGTGAGAGATTGAAGAGCTCTGAGATATAAAGGGATCTGGTTGTCCGAGTGCATGAATCACAAAAGGTTAGTGTGCAGGTATAGCATGTAATTAGGAAAGCTAATAGAATATTATCGTTTATTGCGAGGGGAATTTAATACAAAAGTAAGGAGGTTTTGCTTCAGTTATACAGGGCATTGGTGAGATCACATCTGGAGTATTGTGTACAGTATTGGTCTCCCTATTTAAGGAAGGATGTAAATGTGTTGGAAGCAGTTCAGAGAAGGTTTACTAGACTAATCCCTGGAATGGACGGGTTGTCCTATGAGGAAAGGTTGGACAGGCTAGGCTTGTATCTGCTGTAGTTTAGGAGAGTAAGAGGTGACTTGATTGAAACATATAAGATTCTGAGGGGTCTTGACAGGGTGGATGTGGAAAGGATGTTTCCTGTTGTGGGAAAATCTAGAACTAGGGGTCACTGTTTAAAAAAGATAAGGTTTCGCCCATTTAAGACAGAGATGAGGAGAAATTCTTTCTCTCAGAGGTCATGAGTCTTTGGAATTCTCATCCTCAAAAGGCAGTGGAAGCAGAATCTTTGGATATTTTTAAGGCAGAGGTAGATAAATTCTTGATAAGCAAGTGGGTGAAGGGTTATTGGGGGTAGGCAGGAATGTGGAGTTGAGGTTGCAATTAGATCAGCCATGATCTTGTTGAATGGCTGAGCAGGCTTGAGGGGCCGAGTGGCCTACTCCTGCTTCTAATTCGTATGTTCACATGTTCATGTTTCACTACAGTGTATTTTTGACTATATGGTTTGCTGATCTTACAACAGTTGCCATAGTCCCCAAAATTAATTTGTTGTATAAATGGCTTTGAGATATTTTTGAAGTATTAAGTATAAAATAAGTTCACGTGTATTATTACTGCCATTATTATAGTTGAAAATTAGCAAAACTACTTTGCCCCATTGAAAACAATGGGAATGCAACACTACATGGAACTCTACTGTGCGCAATGATATGTCATCCTCCGCCAGCTTACTCTGTCATGGTTAGCGGTGAGAAACCTGTTGGGAACATACAGTACGTTCCATGCACATTTGTTGCTCTGCTCTGTCTCCATTGTTTACACTGGGCCATGTGCCACAAGTGCATCGGAAGACAAAATTATGGGAAACATTTAATTGTCGAAAATTTCAGAGAACAAAGCATTGGACAATAATCTGATCCCTGGAAAATCTTATATGGAATAAAGAACGGACTTAGCATGAAGAGAATTTGCAGAACTGTACACTATTTTCCTGTTACAGCTAGTTCTTCTCAGCTACTTTCCTGCGAGTAATAGCAGGCTATTCTGATTAAGTAAGCTTTAGAACGATGTTGACATCTTGGACCAAATGAAGCCAGAAATGCAACATGTTACTGTGTTGATAAGGGGGTGATATTCCACCCACTATATAGGCTTGGCTTGCTTGAGGTCATCAGCCAGGCTCAGGTACTGGGCAACCTTTACATTTTTTGCACCTAAATATGTGCATCTATTTTTTTCATAGAGTTCACTTTTTTAGTTGCCATAGAAAAGCTTGTCATGAATTTTCTTTTGAAGAATAAATCAGTAGTTTCTAGCTGATTGTTTTTCTTTGTTCACTTCAAGAGTTTGCAGAAATGTCTACCTTTTCATCTCTTACCTATTTAAGGGCAAGACATGAATTCACTTGGTATTGCAAGCAAATGACTTGCTGTGACTTGAGACGCTATGTTTAACCCAACCACGAGGGAGGGCAAGACATAAGAAGTGAGAAGTGCCATAACATATGAGAATAAGTTCTGGTATGCTCAATTTAAAATGGTGATAGTTGTCTTCTAAAGTGCTACTTCAAGTTTTAGAAGGTTAGAAATGATTGGAATTTTACCCACTGGATTTAAAAAAAACTAATTTAATGAAAATGACGGATGTTCGTGATGGGAAATAATATAATTTCCCACTTTTGGTACCCAGAATCAGCATTAAACACTCCCAAGACATGTGCAGCACAGCAGAGTAAATCTCATTCTATTCCCCCTCAACAACTTTCCTCATAACCTCCAGCCACAGAAGTCTAGCTTCATTGTACTAGTGCAACTTTTCCACACACAGTGGGCTGAATTTTACTGGCCTCTCGACGCCGCGAGTCGCAGCGCAGGGGCTGGTAAAATGCTGCAGGGGGGAGGTCCGCCTCGACCCACAGTGTCGAGAAGGGCCTTCCGCTTATTACTGGCGATGGTGGGACCTTAGTGCGGCCCCCCTGCCGCATGGCGGCAGCACCACAATTAGCATATGGTAAACGGTACTTACCTTTGCTGATTATGCAGCCTGCCGCCTCTCCACTGACACTTCCAGATTTGTCGATGAATGGGCGGCCTTCACGTGCTGTCCCATTCACAATTGGAAAAATCGGCCAGTCCACAGAGGCAGAAGGTAAGTTTCTTTTCAGGGGTCTCACTCTGCATACCTAAAGGGAGGGGGAAGGATACACAGGGGTCTCACTCTGCATTTTTAAAGGGAGGAGGGAGGGGGGCATAACAGGGGTCTCACTCTGCATTCTTAAAGGGAAGGAGTCTGGGATTACTAGTGGGAAAGCTCTGCTGGCGTGAAGAGAGGTACTGTGTACCATCCCTCCGTTAACAGTGTACGCTCTGTGTTTGTTCGTGTTTATGATGGGGCAATGGCACACTAGGCACTCTGTGTGTGGGGAGGGTGCCAGAAAGGGCAGGAGCATTAAGGTTGTATGGGTGGTGGGGGCAATCAATTCAGCTGGTAGGATCTTGATGTGGTCCTGCTGTGCCACTGTGAGTGTTGGCCAAGATGGGCAAAGACATGGAATGCCACATAGTTCATCCAGGAAAGCAGCTGATGTACCCGTCAACACCAATCCCTGCCCTCTAAGGAACCTTTGAATATCATCCTACATTGTGTGATCCTCTGCTCGTGAGGATCGGTATGCACCAGAGGCAATATCAACAGGCAGGTGTGATCCACGTAGAGGTCCCCAGTTGTGAGCAGCAGCCCCCAAGGGGAGCGCGCCATTACGTTTGCCTTGCATCTACAGACCCCACATGACAAGCCATCGGATGTCAGAGCACCAGTGTCAGAGGCGATTGTGCATGTAGAGAGGGTGGTGACACGTCTCTGTGCCCTGCTCAAGGATGACCTGTAGCCCATGGGCTCCGGTGGACATCCCATGCCTTTGTTCCTCATAGTGGCAGCGGTTCTCAAGCCTGATGCTTCTGCACCTTTTTAGGGGCCCACCAGAGAACTTTGTGGGGTCTCATAGTCAGCAGTACACCGCTGAATCAGGGAGGTCACCAATGCCCTGCACTGGACGGCCAGTGAGAATGTCTGCTTCAGGATGGTCTCACATCCAGGCCCAGAGGGCCATTGGTTCTGGCACTATTGCCGGAGAACCATAGGTTGTAATGTTCATAGACTGCACTCATGTGGCCATCAGGCCTACTGCCAGGCTACCACCTGCAGACGTCACCATTAAAGGAGCCCTCTCAATCTAGGTGAAGCTGCTATGTGAACACTGCAGATGCTTGTAGCGAATGTGTGACAACTTCTCAGGTAGCTGCCATGACCTGAGTTTTGAGCCAGTCCTGGCTGCCACCGCTGTTCACTGAACTGGATCAGATGGAGGGGTAGCTTCTTGGAGATAAGGGCTATCCTTTGCAGACATGGCTCCCGCACCAGTGAGAGACCCCACCACTGCTGAAGAGGAGAGATACAATGCCAGCCACTGAGTTACATGAGCCACCATTGAGCAGGAGATTGGCATGCTGAAAGAGCGCTTCCAATGCCTGTATGGTTAGGGTGATGCCCTGTACTACAGGCTGAAAAGGCCAGCTCCTTTCTTTGCTGCTCTGCACAACTACACGCCCAATAGGGGCTAGGCCTGGCATGATGAGGAGACACGTCAACAGGATTCCTCCTCGGACTATGAGGACGCTGAGGACCTACAACATGAAAGACGCAAGGGAGGGCTGATGGCACCCAGGTTCTGCACACAGGGCTAGCAGTGAGCTAGGGATGTATGGAAGTGGCTTATCAGACAAAGGCTGTCTGCAAGCCACGCATCACCCTTGCTCACTTGCTGTGCACCAGTCCACATCTGCAGCATCCCTGTATAAACCATTAGAGGCAGCAGCTGACTGAGCCAATGTACATGTCACTGCATCTGTGGAGACGACGAGTAATGGTGGCATGGCAATGATGTTGCATATTTTGGCTCTCCCGAAGGGCCAATGGTGCAAAGGGATGTGACATTGGCGCTACATGCTGGCACACATCATTCGCACAGAGAAAAGGACACATGTTGATGAAGAAGATTTAGTGAAAGACGTATTTACATTGCTGTGACACACGTGCATTCCTACTCAGTGTGTTCTCTGTAAACCTCTATAATACCTTTTATGGTCTATTTAAGTCTCATGTCCTGGAATGTGCAAATTTAAGATTATTCACCCAGGTGCAGCACACCGACAAGAAGGAAGAAGAGGATCGCAACTTCACAGGACACTGGGACAAAGCAGGGTCAGTATGTGGCAGCAAAGTGGAAAGTGCTGGGGAAACTCAGCAGGTCAGGCAGTATATGTGGAGAGAGAAGCAGAGTTAACTTTCAGGTCTGTGAACTTGGACAAGTTAACTCTGCTTCTCTCTCCACATATACTGCCTGACCTGCTGGATTTCTGCAGCACTTTTCAGCCCCACTCTTCAGCAGTCAGATAAATATTCTTTGACAGCTGTCAGGAAGCAGGTGTTGGGGCACTTAAAATAGGGACCCAACACCTGCTGCACAACTGTTAAAATCTCTCGCTGCGCCAAATGTCTCGCCTCTCCCAACGTGATATGGTCTGGTTGGGGGGGGGGGTGGTGGCGGTGGTGGCGGGCAAATGCAGGCGTGCCTTGGAGTTCAAAGGTTGCCACCGGCCCCAATAAAATTCAGCCCAATATCTAGGAGTTGGATTGAAGATTCCCAAATATGCATCAAGTAGCAGACTCTTAAGACCAAGTCTCAGAGGTGAAAGGTTGCTGTGATAATTCATTGCTGCACCCAGTCCTTGAAATTTTTTTTAACATGGTGGTGGTACATCATTCATGGGGAGTGTGGGGGACTTTGGAGGTAGAGAGACATTTTGCAAAGCACTTCCCAGAGCTTGCAAATACATTTGATACTTATAGCAGTGGTGGATCTCAGTGGATAGTATTCTCCCAATTCCCTGTGACCCTCACTTGTGCCAGCATTGAGAGTGGTTTAAAGATGCCAAAATTACAAGCTGTGAAGCAAACCTTCATTTATATGTACTAATATTACTGTGATGGTGTTTCCTCCATTTTACACCAGGAAAACCAAGCTCTTAGACTTTGCCTGAAAACCTCTGAGAATATATGGCAGTGTTTTCCATGATAAACCATAAACAAATAAGGTGAGATATTTGAGCAGTGTGTCGGAAGATAAACCATAGGAAGAACAAATTTAACAATATACTATGTATTTTAGAATAGTGATAATTTTCAGCTGTCCCTGAGGTGAGAATAAGATGCACAACCTCAAGTTTGGAACTGCTGTGATGTTACGTCTCTGTAAGTGGATAAGTTGCTTTATCCCTAATTATTTAAAATTAGGTAGAAGCCCAACTGAATGTCTTTGAAAGCTTGTGATAGCAGGTAGAACAGATGTGCATGCATCGGATGCTGATTTAATAACCAAGGTGTACAACTAAGAAGGCGCACATCAGCGAAATCAGTATCAGAGAGGTGAAACCAAACACAACAATGTCAGCTTTGAATTTGATGAGTTTTGCTTGTTTGTTTATTTGCTTCAGTTACACTTGTAGTTTAAAAACAGCAGGGTCTAAATTTAACATTACACCAATTTTATGGGTGTAAAGCATGTGCACCAATATCCCAGTTTAGTAGGGCAGACCAGATCTGAATGAACATTCAGGCCACTACTAGATATGTCAGGACCTGTTTTTTTGATGGCCTTGGTAGCCATCTGAAGGAAGTTCCTGGGTCATTTCTAATGCTGGTATATTTGTTTACACTGGTGACTGTTCAATCCCTGGACTCAGCTGAGTTGAATCATCTCCACCAGGTTAGTAGTGGAGTCCAAATTTGGCCTCAATGTCCTGGACTAGAGGAGGGGAAAATTGATGGGAATTCTACTCCTAATTGCTGCCAGTGACCCCTGCTGGAAAGTACACTTGTGTGAATTTAAGGTGAAAACAAGATTGGACTCACTGTGCGACCTGTAATGGTTTTACTAATGAAGAATGGCCATATGGGTTAGATATTTGAGGTCTTCCAGTGCCCTAGCAAGAATCCATATTTTCAAAAGAGAAGAGAAAACTGGGATGGAGGGAAATCCAAATATTACATCTTTTCATGCAGCTGTTTATTTTTACTTTACATTTTCATTAGACTTCAGGTTACTAGTAAACGAGGCTAAATTTCTGCATTATAGTAGTCACACTATTAAATAGATAGTTAAGCAAACCTGTGAATTTGACTTCAGAAAAACTTTGAAGTGTATCCTCTTGAATGTACAATAAGGAAATATCCTCTGCAAAATATACATTGTGTTTACTTATTAGTGCTGTAAATGAAGGAGCTAGTTGTAGTCAATAGTTTTCAGAAAGTTTGAGTGAATTCAATTTGTTTTTCAGATAAATTCGACTGGTTTGAACAACTTCTTTTATGTGGTTGCTTTGATATGGTTTTGTGATTTATTAATGTTATTTTTAAAACTCGAAGTGTTGCTATTTTTTTCCTAAAATGTCATCGTGTCACCGCATTTTCATGAGCTTCCATATTTCATATGAGGGCAATATGAGTTATTCTGACGAAACAAAAAAAGACAGAAATCAAAGCGACCACTTCCGATTCTTGTCCCCACCACCCCCCAAGGCAAGTGAACTGTGAATTATTTGATCGACCGCCATGTTACTTCACTGTTTGCACGGCACCAGTTCCCTTTGGAAACCACATCAAGAGGAAACTTTTAAGATCCAGCCTCAAGACGTCACAGGTCAACTTAGCTGGAACTCCATGAGGTTTTGGTGGTTTGTAAGTCTTATGTAAATGAGATGGATACTCACTAAAAGTCTCGCACCTCTTTAGTAACAGAAATAATTTTAAAGTATATAATATTACATCTCTATGGGATGGGTACATATATACAGATAACTATGAGTTTCAAATCAGTACCTGTAGAGGCACTGGCCATTCAGCAAGCCAAACGTAGACTGCCTTTGAGCCTAGCCAGTTGCACACACGCATATGTGCTTGCATGACTACACAAATTTCACACCCCTGGTTATAACTTTTAATGCTATATGATGGCAAGCAGGAGCCTTTGCTTTCTTCTAATATTATAAAGGTTGAAAAATAAGCTTAGCAAATCCCCCTGGAATTCTATTACACTACGTAGGTACTTTTAAAATGTGACTTTGCCTAGACTGGAATTATACTGTCACCAGGCCACCACCCTGGCCTGAAACATTCATGTAGGTCCCCTTATTGTGCACTGAACAGCAATACATTGCAAGAGTCCAGTATATTTGAAGCAACGGAGATGGGAGCAGTGGGAATTCTGGCAGATTACATAATCCCACTATTCCTGCCACCTTTTGTGACATCAGGATTTTGAGGATGGATGGAATTACTAACTGCCCCCACCCTCAGAGCAAATTTCCTCATAAATCTCTTCAGCGTGGAGAACCAGCATTACCATACCTTTCTTCACCCACCTGGGTTACTCCCCAGATGTGCCTTGGGTCCTGAAGAAATCTGGTGCTGTGATCTTTAGTGTTGGCATTGGTACTTGCACGACTGATTGCCCTGCCTTCCCATATGAAACAGTTATGCAGCTAGATATTTATTGTTCAGTTATTATTGATTGAATAAAAGACTGTTAGTCAAGATAATTAGATGTTTTTTGTACTCAGTTAGATACAAGCTGATTAGATAAGTCCTAGTTTATGTGGATTTTGATTCTTATCTGGAGGAGGTGGTGCCATTATGATTTTTAAAAAAATAAGAAAACCTCCAATCCTAAGCTGTGCACTCAGGGATTCCATGTTCTCATTTGAACACTAGATATTGATTGTGCACTCCTGCAGGGAGGGACTGGAGAATATAGTTTGTCAAATGTATCACCAATATTACAAGCATTGTATCATTGCCAAGAATTGGAATCAGTCGGATTTAGTCACAAAATAGCTTCAGGGGCTTGGGAAGCCTGCAGCTATAGAGGGGCCTTCAAAGATCTAAAAATTAATGCAAAAATTAAAATCATCATAAGAAAACTGAAAATGCTTCCGGCAATGGCAGACTGCAGCATCTCAAAGTGTAGTCTGATTTCTTTCAAACAATAAGCACATTTATCTGGTGGTGCAGATAGAGTGGGAGATGAACCCGGTTTGCATTCTTGAAGGTAGCTCCAATAATCCAAGTTTATTGATGGCTGGAGGGTCCATCCATTTTGAAACAAATAATCAGACTCTGTGTTTGCTTTCCAATTACTTTTAATATTTTTGCAGATAAAGAAGTAGCTGTTTTAAAGTGACAGGTTTGGCAATTTATACTATCAATTATTTTTAGCAAAATCAATAAATATTGCACAATGCCACTTCATGTCATGTATAAAAAGCAGCTGTTATTCAATTAACCAAGCTTTAGAATGGCAGTTAGTTACTAATTCACAGCAAGAGTTGATGTCATTAAAAGCAATGCTCACCCAAAACAATCCATAAACCATCCTACTCACCCAAGTTTCTGCTTGCCGAGTACCACTTGAATGATTCAGTGTTACTGGCAAAAAAAAAAGCTTACAACACATAGGAAATAGCGAGTCAGATGTGTTTAATGTAAATATGCTGTCAGATCCCTTTCAGTAAATGACATGAACAGATGATTAACAGTGTTCTCAATAGTTTTTTGCATAATCTGCCAATTTCGTGGAACACTTCAACTATTCTCACAGAACATTAATTTTGTCATTTAAGATTTTGTAAATGTTCAACTATGAAGCTGTTATACGAATAAAACTATAGTTACTACTTGTAGCAGTAAGAGTCTATAAATCCCCAGATCGCTACATACTTGAATGCATTCTTGCTGGACAAGAAGAGTAGTTTTAGGGAGATAATAATGCTTTTTTTAAACTCTGCATAGGCTACATATATCATACTTATTAAATGGAACTGCAGACATTGCCCGTCATTATTTCAGTGGAATTTTTAAAAAAAATTCAGAGTAACATCTTAATTTGCGTTTTCAGGACTGACATAAAATATTAGGGTCAGGGCAGATGAGTGAAGATTCTGGAATTTATGCATACTTGATTGTTTTGGAATAGTGAGTATTTTTTTGGAAAAACAAAGCAACTTGAAAGAGAGAAAAGGGAGTCCAAACTCATGTCCCTTGGGTGTTCTAAGATCTATGAGATTGTAAAAATTCTGTAGGATTTATGATTCATTTTATAGGTTTTTTAGAATTTATTTAAAAAAAGCTGTGCTAAGAGCCTCGTGGATTCTGTAGAAATTGTCTGAATCATATCCTATGGAGTATTCCGGCAACAACTGGCAAACAGAACTAATCTTCTCTGGGTTTGTGGGAAGTCTCATTTTCTGTACTTTTCTGTATGGGTAATTATGCCTTGGTATCTTCAGGCTTGTGATTCCATAAAGTGCCATTAAAAGATGCCTTCACTGTACAAACATTTAAACCTAACAATAGGGTGCTGACTTCCTCAAAAGGGTATTGTTCTCACATCTTTTCATTTAGGAAAGTAAAAGAGCTTACCATCACTTTTATTATGAAATCGTACATGTATGATGCAGCTAATGCACATGATGCATTCCACATGTAATGTAGTCACGTGCATATGACACTGTATTTACGATGCAGTAATTGCATATCTGATATAGTCAGGTACAATGCACTTGAATGGTGCAATTTATGTTGCCGTGTCTAGTATTCGTAAACAAAAGAATCAGTTTGCCCACATTTTTTTTCTTGAAAATGTTGTCCCTTTAATTACAACACTTCTGGAAATCCAGTGGAGTAGGAGAGTTATATAAAATAATACAACGAAAGTAAGAGGTTCAAAAAACTAACAGCAGAAGTTTCTATGAATATAGTAAGGGAAAGAGAGTGGCAAATGGGAATGCAGCCCATTGAAGATGGATGCAGGCAAGATTACAATGGATAAAGAGAAAATGACAGACTTAGAAGTAAGTACTGCCTGCCTGTTTTCAAGTGAACTAAGAGAACAAATTACCAACAGCACAAGAACCTAAAAATAAATCAAGGGATGAACTTAACAGATTTAATATACCTTAAAAAATGGTAATGAGGAAAATAATTGGACTTAAGATAAAGAAATTTTCAGGACCTGATGGTTTCCACCTCGGGGTATTAAGAGAAATAGAGGAAGAAATTTTACATGCATGAGTCATAATTTTCCAAAGATTACTAGTTTCAGAAATCATGCCTTTGGATTGGAAAGTTGCAAATGTCATTCCATTTTGTAAGAAGGGATGGAGAAACCAGGTAACTACAGACCTACCAGTTTAACATCAGTGTTGGAGAAGTTACTAGAATCTATCATCAGAGACAAAGTGACTGTGCACTTGGACAGGCATCAGTGATCAATGACTATCAGCATGGATTTGTAAAGGGTAGGACATGTATGATTTAGCCTGGTTGAATTTTTTGAGGCGGTCTCTTGCATGGTGGATAGGATAGTGTCAATGGATGTTTTCGATATGAATTTTCAGCAGCAGATATTTGATAAGATTCCACACTAGAGATTATTAGCAAAAATGAGAATGCATGGAATTAGAGGTAAACTTTTGACATGGATTGGTAATTGGTTAGTGGGAGACAGAGAGTAATGATAAGGGGAACATACTGTGATTAGCAGGACATGGTAAGTAGTGTTTCCCGGGGAATTGTACTATGGTCTCAGCTTTTCAGCATATATATTAGGCCAGAATACTCTGGTAATAAGATGACGAGGTTAATGCACGGGCGTTCATTACTGTGTAAATTGCCCAGCAATTTGTGGTGAGGAAAAGCGACCCAGCTGGACAATTTGTGCCACTCCACTGCTAGCTTTACAAAAATGGCAGTTCGCCCTCAACCTCCCCGCGAGTTTCAAGAAATTGCTGCATTTGCGGATTAATTAAGGGTTTTTAAAACATTTTAATATTAAATTTATTTTACTTATCCTTTCAGTCTCTTTTTTTTCTCTCACTCAATTCAGTCATTCCTTGTTTCTCTACATTTCTTTTTCTATACCTGGTTTGACCCTAATCCACCCTATTTTCTTCTCTGTTCCTCTGTTTCTTTCTCAATACTTAAATCTCATTGGTTGAGGAGATATTGACTTTTTGTCCCATCATTCACAAGTTCCCAGTGCCCTTGCCACGCCACTTTCAGCAATTTGTGGCACAAAAAAACTATGACTAGAAGGATGAGGGAGAAAGTTTAACGAACGGGGCATGCAACAAGTTGCCCTGCTCCAGCTTTAAATGACTTGGATGAAATAGTTAGAAAGTTGTATATCCAGATTTGCAGACAACACTGAACTAGGAATCCTGGATGGGAGGAGAAAGTTACAAACGTGCATGGACAGACTAAGTGAGTAGACAAAATTTTAGTAAATGGATTTCAATGTGGGGAAGTGAGAGGTCATCCATTTGCAATTCAAGAAGGACAAGTTAAGATTTTTCTAAATGTTGAGAGACTGGGAGCTGTGAAGGAACAAAGGAATTTAGGTGTCCATGTACAAAAATCACTAAAAGCTATTGCACAGGTACAAAATTTAATGAAAAAAGGCTAATTGAATGTTGCCCTTTATCTCAAGGGGATTGGAATTCAAAAGTGAGGAAGTGATGCTTCCAGAGCCATGGTGAGACCCTGGCTGGAGTATTACATTCAGTTTTGAGCACTGAACCACAGGAAATCTACACTGGATGGTAAAGCACAGATTTGCCAACTCTTGCTCATCCTTGACTCCCTTACCCCACTATTGATGGCTGTGCCTGTAGCTGTTTAGGCCTTAAAGCTTTGGAATTGGCTCTCTAAACCTCTCTGCTCTCCTCCTTTAAGACCTTCCTTAGAACTATCTCTTGGAACAAACTCGTCCAAATATCCCAATATCTCCTTTTTTGGTTCAGCATTAATTTTTGTCTGATACGCTTGGGAAGCTCTTTGTGATTTTTTCCGCCATTAAAGGCTCTATATAAATGCAAGTTGTTGTTGATATCAGGGCTTATAGCATTAAGTTATGAGGACTGGTTGCATAAACTTGGCTTCTATTCCCTTGAGCTTAGATGCCTGAGGAATGATCTAATTGAGGTATTTAAAATGATTAAGGGATTCAATGTGGTAGATACAGAAAAACTATTTCCTCTGGTGAGAGAATCCAGAACAAGGGCATAATCATAGAAGTTCAGCACAATCATATTTTGGAGTGAAATCAGGAAACTTTTTTTATACAGAGGATAATGGGAATCTGGAAACTTTCTAAAAAGAAATGGTCAATTGAAATATTCAAGAATAAGATAGATAGTCAGATTTTACTTAGGCAAGGGTATCAAGAGGTATGGAATGAAGGTGATAAATGAAACTGGGGTAAGGATCAGCCATGATCTAATTGAATAGTAGAAAAGCTTGATCAGCTGAATGGTTTACTCCTGTTCCTATATTGTTTAGATTCTTTGTGGGAAAAAATACACAGTTACGCATATATAAAGGTAATGAATGGTGAAGTTAGGTCATTAAAACTATTTCATTAATGTAACAGGAGCAGATTGAAGTGCAGGAAATAGATTTTATTCTAGGCCAAAACAAGTCTTCATATCCGGAGTCTGGAGTAGTTTGTGCATGTGTGTATGGAGGTTTTCTGAATTGAGAATTTACTAAACGTACCATCTACTACTAATTATATTCTTCTGCTCTGAATGCTCAGTTTACAAAGTCCTCCTGAAAATATCATTTGATGTGATTCTGTGATGCTTATATAGACTCAGAGGGACAGCAAACTGACAAAACCCAAATCAAGCAAAAATCAAAATGTATTTCTAGAGAAACTAGTACAGGAGTTGAAATTACAGCTTCATTTCAAGGCTCTGATAACATTTCAATTTTTATTTTGTGGTTAATATTATCTGAACCCCACAATCAAATTTATTTATATACTGAACTCTTAACAATGGAAGGCTAGTGCTAGTGAGTATAGAAATAGGAGAATATACCAGATGAATGCGTGGCTGGAGAGATGATGCAGGAGGGAGGGCTTCAGATTTCTGGGGCATTGAGACCGGTTCTGGGGAAGGTGGGACCTGTATAAGCTGGACGGTTTACACCTGAACAGGACTGGGACAGATATCCTTGCAGGACGGTTTGCTAGTGCTGTTGGGGATGGTTTAAACGAGTTTGGCAGGGGATGGGAACCTGAGGGCAGTTTCAGATAGGACAAATTCAGAGCAGGGAACAGGAGGCAGGAAATTAGTGAGTGACTCTGAAAGACAGAAAAAGCAATGGTTAAAAAGTGTGCAGCACAGGAATTTAGCAGTGTTAAAAGGTATTTATTTAAATGCAAGCAGTATAGTAAATAAGGCCGATGAGCTGAGGGCACAAATAGACACATGGCAACACAATATCATTGCTATAATGGAAACTTGGCTTAAAGAGGGGCAAGAATGGCAGCTCAACATCTCTGGATATAGAGTTTTCAGGCGGGATAGAGAGGGGGCTAAAAAAGGAGGGGGTGTAGCATTATTGGTTAAGGAATCAGTAACAGCTGTGAGGAGGGATGATATGCTAAATGAATCATCAAATGAGGCCATATGGGTTGAGCTCAGAAATAAAAAATGGGCAGCCACACTACTAGGAGTGTACTATAGACTCCCAAATAATGAGAGGGAGATAGAAGAACAAATATGTAGGCAAATTTCTGAGTGCAAAAACTATAGGGCAATAATAGTTGGGGATTTCAACTACCCGAGTATCAACTGGAATACAGTGTGAAGGGTACAGAGGGCATAAAATTCTTGAACTGCATTCAAGAGAACTTTTTTAGCCAGCACATAAGCCCAATGAGAAGGGACGCAATTCTAGATTTAGTCTTTCGTAATGAAGCTGGGCAAGTGGATAAAGTAGTGGGTGGCCATTTTGGGGATAGTGGCCATAATACAGTTAGTTTTAATCATGGAGAAAGGACAAAGATAAAACAGGAGTAAAAGTTCTAAATTGGGGGGGAAGGCAAATTTTACAAAACTGAGAGGTGATCTGGCGAAAGTGGACTGGATACAGCTACTTGAAGGAAAATCAGTGGCAGACCAGTGGGAGGCATACAAAAGTGAGATTCTACTGGCACAGTATAGGCATGTTCCCACAATGATAAGGGGTGGTACGGCCAAATCTAGAGCCCCCGGTTATCTAGAAGCATACAGGGTAAGTTAAAGCAGAAAAAGAAAGCTTATGACGATCACAAAAAACTGACTACTTTAGAAAGCCCAGTGGAGTTTAGAAAGTGCAGGGGTGAAGTAAAAAAGGAAATTAGAAAAGCAAGGAGAGGACATGAAAAATTATTGGCAGGTAAAATCAAGGAAAACCCAAAGATGTTTTATCAGTACATTAAGAGCATGAGGATAACTAAGGAAAGGGTAGGGCCTATCAGACAGAGATGTACAAGGGAACTTACGCCTGGATGCAGAAGATGTGGGCAGGGTTCTTAATGCGTTTTTTGTCTGTGTCTTCACAAAGGAGAGGTATGATGCAGACATTGTAATTAAAGAGGAAGAGTGTGAAATATTAGATACGCATAATGAGAGAAGAAGTACTAGAAGGTCTGACATCCTTGAAGGTGGGTAAATCGCCAGATGGATGCATCGCAGGTTGTTAAAGGAAGCCAGGGAGGAAATAGTGGATGCGCTGAGGATCATCTTCAAATCCTCAATGGATATGGGCGAGGTGCCAGAGGATTAGAGGTCTGCGAACATTGTACCATTGTTTAAAAAGGGTGCGAAGGATAGACCAAATAATTATAGGCCTGTCAGTCTGACCTCAGTGGTGGGTAAATTATTAGAATCAATTCTGAGACTGCCACTTACAAAGGCATGGATTAATCAGGGATAGTCAGCATGGATTTGTTAAGGGAAGGTCATGTCTTACTAACTTGATTGAGTTTTTTGAGGAAGTAACAAGGAGGATTGATGAGGGTAGTGCAGTGGATGTGGTCTACATTTTTTTTTTATTCATTCATGGGATGTGGGCATCACTGCCCATCCCTAATTGCCCTTGAGAAGGTGGTGGTGAGCTGCCTTCTTGAACCGCTGCAGTCCATGTGAGGTATGTACACCCACAGTGCTGTTAGGAAGGGATTTCCAGGATTTTGACCCAGCGACAGTGAAGGAACGGCGATATAGTTCCAAGTCAGGATGGTGTGTGACTTGGACGGGAACTTGCAGGTGGTGATGTTCCCATGCATCTGCTGCCCTTCTCCTTCCAGTTGGTAGAGGTCGCGGGTTTGGAAGGTGCTGTCTAAGGAGCCTTGGTGCGTTGCTGCAGTGCATCTTGTAGATGGTACACACTGCTGCCACTGTGCGTCAGTGATGGAGGGAGTGAATGTTTGTGGATGGGGTGCCAATCAAGCGGGCTGCTTTGTTCTGGATGGTATTGAGCTTCTTGAGTGTTGTTGGAGCTGCACCCATCCAGGCAAGTGGAGAGTGTTCTATCACACTCCTGACTTGTGCCTTGTAGATGGTGGACAGGCTTTGAGGAGTCAGGAGGTGAGTTACTCACCTCAGAAATCCTAGCCTCTGACCTGATCTTGTAGCCACGGTATTTATATGGCTACTCCAGTTCAGTTTCTGCTCAATGGTCGCCCCTAGGATGTTGATAGTGGGGGATTCAGCGATGGTAATGCCATTGAATGTCAAGGGGAGATGGTTAGATTCTCTCTTGTTGGAGATTGCCTGGCACTTGTGTGGCGCAAATGTTACTTGCCACTTATCAGCCCAAGCCTGGATATTGTCCAGGTCTTGCTGCATTTCTACATGGACTGCTTCAGTATTTGAGGAGTCGCGAATGGTGCTGAACATTGTGTAATCATCAGCGAACATCCCCACTTCTGACCTATGGCATGGATTTTCGTAAGGCATTTGACAAGGTCCAGCATGGCAGACTGGTCAGAAAAATGAAAGTCCGTGTGATACAGGGGAATGTGGCGTGTTGGATCCAAAATTGACTTAGTGACAGGAAAAAAGGGTATGAGGAAAAGATTGGATAGGCGAGGGTTGTTTTCCTTAGAACAGAGGAGGCTGAGGGGTGACTTAATTGAAGTGTACAAAATTATGAGGGGCCTAGATTGAGTAGCAGGAAGGACCTGTTTCCCATAGTGGAGAGGTCAATTACCAGGGGGCACAGATTTAAGGTGATTGGTAGAAGAATTAGAGGTGATATGAGGAAAACATTTTTCATCCAGAGGGTGGTGGGTATCTGGAATTTACTGCCAGGAGCGGTGGTGGAGGCAGAAACCCTCAATTCTTTTAAAAGGTACCTGGACATGCCCCTGAAATGCTGTCTCCTGCAAGGCTACAGGTGCTGGAAGGTGGATTGGATTGGGCGGTTAGTTTTTTCAGCCGGCGCAGATACGATGGGCTGAATGGCCTCCTGTGCTGTAATTTTTTGGTGGTTCTACTTACACATTGATTAAAAAATTCCAGTTTTCTTACCATACAACTGAATAGAATGGCAGTTTTGTTTGAAGTGAAGTTATTGTCACTTATAGTGATTTTAAATATAGCAAAGTTCTGTTTATGTTGAACAAGTGATGATGCTCTAATTCACTTACTGTGAGACTGCATAGAATAAAATTCCATTACTGACTTCCAATGAGAAATACAATTTGTAATCTCTTCCTGTTTAGCTAATCTGGATAAGTGAAATGCATCTTTTGGTAATAAGATTGGGTATTACTTTAATATTTGCAATGAACTTGTTAACTTTTAATGAATTCCTTTGTCCATTATTTTAAATGGATTAACAGCTTTGTTAGAATAGTGGACAAAGCAACTTGGCATTTGTTCATTACTATTTCAACCCTCCTGAAAACAATGGATTAGTGTTTCTGTCCATGAAGTGTTTAATATCTCTCTATGCAGTCATGGCTTCAATTGAAGAACTAGAACCAGTATAGTCATGATAGGCCGAGTTTCCTCCTTCTGTGTTTAATTTCTGTGATTCTGCCCAGGACTTAAATGAGCCCTGTGTTGTCAGAAGTGGTTCAAAGAAGACATAAAACCATAGCTGCATCTGCCAATCCTGGTGATATGTTAAAGATCTCATAGCATGATTCTAAGTAGAGCAGGGAGTTCCAACACCTCAACCAACTGCACCAAAATAGATTACATGGGGATTCATCTAATTTCTGTTTTGATATTGCTGTGTTAGAAAAGGCTGTTATTTTCACCCACATTATAACAGTGAGTATACTTCCAAGTAATTGAGCACATATGAAGCACTTGGGATGTTCCTGATAAACTTGACAAGCTGCAGTTGAGGTAAAGATCATCCATGATCTAATTGAATGGCGGTACAGAATTGAGAAGTTGAATGGCCTATTCCCTAATTCTACATTCCTGTGCAATATAAATCTAAGTTTTGAATTTTGCAAAAAGACTGCATTCCCAGTATTTACTTTTTTCCCTCCCACAAAGGAATGCTTCTTTTTAAAGAAACACCATTACAACCATATGCTGAATGCAAACACAATATAGCGACCATTGCAATCGTATGATGGGCAATATATGTGAATTCCTGTAATTCACAAAACCAAAACCATCTGGTAAGGATAAAAAAAAATCTTACTCTGCACGCTGGTCCAGTTCTGCCTAACTTTGTAATTGTGCATCTGTGAGACGACAGAATTAGGGCCTAAGTACTTCATAAGTGGGCATTGGTTTCCATCGACCCATTGAGGGCTCAGTAATGGTTGAATATTCTTATATTTGTGATTTTCCTTGTAGTGTTCAGGAAGTAGTTATTTAGAAACATGTCCTTGGTTGTAAATGCAGGAAGGAGAATGAATGATAAATTATTACACAAAAAATTCAGAAGATTAACGAGGGTTGTTAATTTACACCAGTATTCCCAGAGAGTAGCACAAAATGAGCAATAACCAGATTTTTCCTGAAAGTTTTGTTTTCCATCACTTTCTCCTTCCAAACTGGGGTGCAGTTTCATGGATGCCTCCAGCAGGGATTGTTGGATAGTGATTAAGAACAAGAATTTTTGTCGATTTTTATCCTGCTAACCTAGGAGTGCTGGAGCACACTGCAGGGCATTTTCTCTATCTTGGCTGTGATCAGGTAACTCCATATAGATTGAATCCAGGATCTTCCTGGAACTAGAACTAGCACAGGCACAGGCATGATAGGCTAAGTTTCCTCCTTCTATGTTTAATTTCTGTGATTCTACCCAGGACTTAAATGAGCCCTGTGTTGTCAGAAGTGGTTCAAAGAAGACATTAAACCATAGCTACATCTGCCAATTCTGATACGTTAAAGATCTCATAGCATAATTCTAAGTAGAGCAGGGAGTTCCAACAAACTGCACCAAAATTGTTTACCATAAGCTAAATTGTCTCCTCCTGTGCTCAGATTTCTATGTTGGAGGACCAGCCTGGGAACTGGGAGAGTTTTGCTACATCCCTTGAGTATTGGTATATAGAGTGGCTACAAGGTTCTGGGATGACTAGTGATCAGTAGAGCTGATGCTGAAATCAGATTTCCTTATGGCCCTTTACTGTTGTGAGTTTCTTACAAGAATGATAAAACTATGTAGTAGAAGGTGGCATTAATTTTTCATCAGGAATATACTTGGTGGCCATTATTGCAGCCCGGAGTACTTGATAATATATACTTTTTAATCTTAAAAAATTGCAAGAAGATGCTCACCCCAAAATTCCAGCAGTCACATTTTGCTGCTGGTCGTGCAGCGGGATGGATATTCCAGCCATCAGCCTGACTTAACCTGAGCTATTTTCAGGGTTGCCATCATTTGCCTAGATGGTGGGAGGCTGTCCATTTCTGCTCCATCCAGTCAAATTTAGATTTTTGCCGTTTTCTTTATAGCAATCAATTTTTGCGATTAGAAAACCAGCATGTTGACTTCATTGAGACCCCTTTCTACAGCGATCTTATCCTGAAATGCAAGCACATCTGCATCATACAGCACTGTTGGGAGCACTGGAGGTGGAATTAGGGAGATTTCTGATGGGTGACATCATCCCACTGATCCAGTTTCATCAAATGACATCAGCACAGAGGCTGGAATTTAACAGCCCTCACCCCCCCCCCCCCCCCAAAAGAGCGGGCTGGTGGTGGTGGGTGGGGGGGTGTTGTAAAATGGATTGGGAGGCTTGGGAGGCCCTTCCCAACCTGCTGCTGCCTCCACCGCCATTTTACATGGGGCAGCGGCAAGAAATGGCCTGCCCGCCCCAGGCCAATCAAGGCCGTTTAGTGGCCCGTTAATGGCCACTTAAGGGCCTCCGCCCACCACCACGGGGATTTTACCGTTGGCAGGCCGATGGCCCAAGCCTGAGAAAAGCCGCATGTAAAAGGTAGACGGCCTTCTGACGGCCTGGGGAGGCCCTCCTGATGGGGCACCATGTGCCTGACAGAGGGCCACCCCCGATGCCCCAATGCCCAACACGCCCCCTGCCCCCTCCCCCCACCCAAGTCGACCCACCTTGCCTCGCCGGGGCCTGACCGATCACCCCCGGTGAGGCCCCAAAATCTTATGGCTTTTCTGTGCTTGCTGTCATCTTGATCATGAAGCTGGGTTGCAGTCCTAGTAGTGATCACCGCACCCGGTGGCACTGCTGGGACTAAGAGGTGACGGCCCACTGATTGTCCGGCAGCTCCATTAGGCAGGACTTCCTGCCTCAGTGAGGTTGAAGTCCCGCCTCAGACCAGTTAAGGGCCTGGAGTCCTTAAAATCCAGTCTGGATCCCCAGGCCCAGTGGAGCAGGATCGTCACTGATTTTTCAGTCGGTGGATGGCTCCCATCTGACAAGCGAAAAATTCCGGCCAGAAGGTGGCAGGAGCAGGAAACATTGAATAGTGGAATTTCATAATGGAGAAGAAAGGATTTGGGAACCTTGTGAAACCAGGTCTTGCTCCAGATTCTAACCAGCCCACTGACTTGCACTGTCACAGAACTCTGTCTGTGAATTAGGTTTAAGTACAGCCCAAACCAATGGAATGGAAGTTTTTCTGTATGGCAGCTGCAGATATTGTAAGTGGAGTTAGTTGGGCAGTTTTATGCCAGTTATTAATTGTGATTCATCCACAGCATGTAAGTGTCAATGATTCAACACAAATTGGTAACTTCTTTGAGAGAGGCTATAAGATTGGTGATGTGAGAAGTGGAAAAACATCATACTGGTGTATCAGGAAAGTTCTGTTCAGAGGTTAAGGTGCATTGTTGAGGCAGAATGGAGATGGCACACAAGGGGCTGCATTTTATTTTGGCGACGGAGGCCAGAAGGCAGTGGGGGAGAACCTGCCTCGGCTCCAACAGAGCCCATTGGAATTACACGGCAGGCAAGCAATTAACTGCATGTCGTTGGGACGCCATCCCTTTAGTGGATGACCTCCCACCTCCAGAGCTGTAGGCCAATCAGAGGGCCGGCAGCTCTGCAGTACCAGCAGCACCACCCGGACCAGTGGCCACTTCTGGTATTGCATGAGGCCCTGCACTACCAAAAAGGGTGATGAAGACCCCAGGAGAGGTAAGTGGGGTCGGGGTCACGGGGCATTCAGACAGGCCCCAGCAATGGGGTGGAGGGTGGTTGGTGAGGTTGTGGGGGGTCTTCCTTGGGGGGGGTGGTGGGCGACAATCGCTACAGGGGTGGGGGGCCCTCTGGGGACTAGATTGCCCTCAGAGGAGGAACCCCCCTCCCCCCAGTCCCAACCCCTCTTGGAGGCCACTAGGTCTCACCCGAGGGCATCTACCCGCAGCAGCAGGCCTCTCCAGCTTTTACAAAATTGAGGTGGAGGTGGAAAGAGGCTCTTAAGTGGCCACTTAAGGGCCTCAATTGGCCTGGGGTGGGGAGGCCATCCTCGACTTTCCCCACCTTGGACAAAATGGCAGGAGGCACGGGCAACGTCGGGAATGGCACGCCCTGCTTTTTTGTTTGCCCCCATCTCCAAGGACAGAACAAAACTCTGCCCAAGGTCTGATCAGTATGCTAGATACCACTATTGTTGTGAAAATAAAGAAATATTTGGATTTGAGTTAGAAACATCTGTCATCAATGGCAAATGTGCCAGTAAAATTGTCATTGGTCTTTCAGTGCCACAGCTGGTTTTAGAAGTGAGAACTGATCGATGAAAAGCAGGGGCTGAATTTTCCATGACAGCTGAAGTCCCACCACCAAGGCTGAAAGCAGAAAGCGAGCCTGCTTTGGCTAGCAACGGGACCTGGCGAGGTATATTGCTGGCGGTGGCCAATTAAGTAGCCACTGCCAGGGCTGCCGTCCCTATTAAGGATGGCAGCCCGCCACCCCCATCCCCTCAAGAGCTGCCGGCCCAATCAGAGGGCCGACAGCTCAGCAGCACCACCGCTAGTGGTGACCATTGCTGAGGCTGCACCTGCAGGATAAGGGTGCATTGATGGTCGGGCGCCCTCAAAAGGTGGTAAGCAGGGTCTGTGGATGCCAGGGCCACTCAGCAGGCCCCAGTGATCGGGCAGGGGGGAGCGGTGGGGGACTGAGTGCAGGCGGCGCCATTGTCATGGAGTTGGCCATTGCTGCCAGGGGGGCCCCTCCGTGGACCATGGAATTCCCAAAATGGAGGTCGCATGCTCCAACCAGAGCCCACTCTGCGGCTATGAGTTTGCACTGGTCAGTCTCCTCACGCGGCAGCCGGCCCTCCTGTCCCTGGCAAAATGCCAGTGGAGGCAGGAAGAGGCCCTTATTTGGCCACCTAAGTGGCTCAATTGGGCTTCCGGCAGGCGACATGTCTGCCAACTTTCCTGCCGCTGGTAAAATGGCATGGCAGCCGGAAGACCTTGGGCCAGCACCCCCCCTCCTCAGACACCTTTCCACACTATTTTGTCAGCTCTCCCACCTCCCAGCCCATCGCCAAGGGGCTGGTAAAATTCAGGTCCAGAAGTTAGTTGACCTCAGTCAAGGTGATGGTAAAGGCAGTAGAACAGGAATAGGCTCAGCTGTAATGCCGCTGTGTTTGGATAGCCTGCCAATACTCACTTCAGGTTCACGCTTGTATAATGATCCCTTGGGCAAGATATTGGGAAGGAACTGACCATACCTCAGCAAGAGGTCAATGGTTTTAGAAAAGGAGTTGCATGCAGGGTAGAAATTGGCAGAAGCAAGGGGAAAAAATAACGTCCAGTTATCATTTTGATGCAAGGATTCCTACATTAGGTGGGCTGCTCATTGGGTTCTGCCTTTGGGCAGGTCCTAACTCAAATCTCACACGTGAAATTCTTGAGCTGGGTCACAATCCTGGAGCTCCTTCCCGAACAGCACTGTGGATGTACCTACACCACATGGACTGCAGCAATTCAAGGCTCATCACTACCATCTCCAAGGCAATTAGGGATGGGCAAAAACAGCTGGGCCTTGCCAGTAACACTGACACCCCAAGAACAAATATTAAAACAATTGTTAGGGGACAATAAACTGAGGTAGTTTCCCATTGCCTTTCTCACAGTTTTTATCTTCAGCACACCTATGCCTTGGTGGGCTAAAGTGCCCAATCTACCCTTTATGATACGGGGATGGAAGTATCCCCTACTTGACATCACCCCAGTAATCAGAGCTGGCATTGAGGTCTGCACTTACCAGGCAGTCTGAAGTTGGGCCAACCTTTCTGACTCTGGGGTAGGAATACCACAGCTGAGCCAGCGGTCACTCCATCCAGACGTGAGGACCCACTTGATGTCAACCCAGCATTTAGAGACCGCACTTTAGTCTTAACTCGCTGGCGCTATCTGAAGTGGAGCGCTCACCCTTCATCTTCTGACTGAGCAGGAAGGCTACAGCTAAACCAACTCCCTATAGTAGGTTGAGCAAGGTTACTTTACCTTTCATTGTGCAAGGCTTGCACAAGATTTGGAAGTAGTAGAAAAGAAACCTTTACCAGTGGACTGTATAATCATATTCCCAGGGCACATGGCCAAGGACAGTGTTACAAATAAAAATTTCTGGCACACATTACCTAGTTGTGGACCAAGTCACTGAATAACAAAAAAGACAATGATTTTCATGTAAAATGAGTTTATCAGCGATGCTGATGATGGGGGTAGTTGATCACTACCATCATTAGGTTGACAGTTGTAACTGAACTAAATATCACCTCAACTCCAATAAATCAGAGACTTGAATATTTTAATCTGTTACTGGCAGTCTTGTGAAAAATACCAGTTGGTTGGTTGATGGAGGTACCATCAGCAAGAATCTGTCATACCATCCAATGGAAAATTGAGACCTATATGGTCCACTCCCAGTTGTCATCTCCACATGGAATACTATTATTTTGCTCAACATGCAGCAATACTATTAGTGTCATGCAAGCAACACAATCGGTGATTATAGATTTCCAACACAGAACTTGACATTTTCTTAAATAACAAGTTCCAAGTCTGTATTATTTACCATGACTTGTAAAAGGCCAGCTATACTATAGCCAAGCAGTGCCAATTTGTAGGCCAGCTACTGCAAAAAAAAAATCGCCACAATTGTGAGTGTCACAACAGATACTGTAATAAGAGCAGATCACAAGTCAGTTATTTTAGCCATTCAGGAGAAAACACTTGTTTGTAGAAACCTAATAAAAAATGGGGAGTTGATAGTCAGAAAGCTTCTTTTATTGTATTTTCTAATGAAGTTTTAATGCATTTGCTACAATTGATTCAAAGGCTTTTAATGTGTGTGCGTACACCACTGCTGAGCAAAGCAATATATTTCAAATGACATTCTTAGAGAGCTGGGACTGTGTAGCCTACATAAATAATGTTGGGATATGGGCTGTAGCACTAAATGTACAAAAGCAACATACATTTCTTTCAAGCATGTGGATATATTAATAGCATTAAATAGATGATATTCCATTTATTACCTGCACATGCGGGATTTTAAAGCTAGTGTATTAAGCATGAAGCTGCTCAGCAGTCCTGTGGCTTCAGAATTCTCAGCCATTTGAAAACATTGCCAATAAATTGTCAAGGATGACCACAGCACTCCAGTAATTGCTATCCTTCGAAAATGTACTATATGGCATTAACTCCTTATTAATTCCTTAACCCCTTGTCTTTGGTGAAGATTATGACAATTGTATCCAAGTATTGGACAATATCTGTGCTTGGACAGAAGTTTCTATTTAGTAGCACATTAGATTTAATATTGCCCTTTGTAGAATTCTGAGAAGAGTGAAAGGCACTTGAAACAGATATGACAGTTAAAAGAATTTGACGAAAAGTATAAAATGCTTCCATATGAAATTACAATGAAGGAACCCTGAAGTGAGTCATAATTTGAGTCACATTTTAAGCATTGTTACACCAATGTGTTTTATTGAATGATAATTTTCTTTGGTCCGCTGACTGGAGATCTGAATTTATATTTTTTTAAAAAGACATTTTAAAAAGACAAGCTGCCAGCAAAATCATCCTTTCAGCTTAAGATGATCACCGACTTTGCAACACTGTGCTACATTGCAAAGGACCGTGAGGAGGGAGACAAAATGTTTCTGCATTTCCCAGCAAGAACCAAGACCCAGGAAATTTAAAGGAACTGTTTGTTCTCTTTCTTTTAGCAAGAAGAAGAAATACTGCTAAATGCTGTGTTTGAATCACCTGAGTGGCTGTCATATGACAAGGCCTTCCCCATCTGTGGTTTTAAGCTGATGTTTTCTCTGCAGCAGAGGAGAAGCAACATGTGCAGACCCTAAGTGGGTCCCTCTATCTCTTTCTCTCCCACCATTCCAACTGGAAAGCTTTCAAATCTGCCGGTTGTTTGACCAACTTTGCATACGCCGGCTACAATCAGAAACACTGTTGGAGGAAATCATCCGGTATCGCTGTATCCAAAGAGACTCACCGAACCAGTCATCTATCTCTTCAAACTAAGAGCCTCGGGACCACTGAATTCAGCTAGAAGCCAGCTGAATCACCAAACTCCATAGACTGTATACCTTTTTTATGGACTCTAACTCAACTAATCTACCTTTCCCCACTCTGTAAACTATTTGTGCGTGTGTGTGAGCGTGAAAGTTGGTGCATTGTTTGTTATTTTTATTAGTTCGGTTTAGGTACAATAAAGTTGACCTCTTTCTTTGTTAACTCAGGAAAACCTGTCCGATTGGTTCTTGTTATGGTCATAGCAAGTAAATAATCAAACACCTACTGAATTGGCCAGTACATCCACTTCAGGAAAGAATTAAACCTGTTGTGGTCAAGCAAGGAGAGGGAAAAGAGGGAAGCCCTTCGACCCCTCCTCACTTGACCGTAACCAAAATTTGGGGCTCACGTCTGGGATCAAAACCAAAGACAAACGGGAAACGAAATTGATCCCTAGCAATAATTTAAAAACTTCAATACAGGTTTTCTTGTAGTTTTCAGTGCTAGAGTACTAAAATGTCCACATCTGAAGCCAGTACCTTCCTAGAACAGATTGAAGTAACTTGGACCAGGTTAAAGGCCCTATCTGTTGAAGAGTTGAGGAATGTAGCTGGGCAGTTTGGGATTCTTATCCGTCCAAAAGCTAGGAAGGTGAAGTAACATTAGCTAAGATACAGCTAGAACAGTGGAGACTAGAATTAGAATTCCAGGACAGGGCAAAAGAAAGGTAGGAAAGGGAAAAATAAAGAGTTTTCCCAAAAGAGGAGGAAAGGGAGTTAAGGCAGCTCGAACTAACTAGGGGAGGACCCAATACAACCAGTGAAGGCACCGCTAGAGAGGGAGTAAACCCCTAGCTCAGGCCCAGGTGCTGAGCTCTTAAAGTTCTCCCAGTTGATACCATAGTTCAATGAGGGGGATGTGGAATAAAGACCTGCTACCGAACCCGAACCCGACGGCATACATCGGGTTTGGATCGGGTTGGGCCCCTCTTCCGGGTTCGGGTCAGGTCGGGCCGTACACACACGGTAAGTGCTCTGCCGGTAAGTATTGAAAATAAAAAAACTTGCCTAAGATGGGAGTTCAGGACGAAACTGAGTCTGCGCAGTGAGCGGGTGACGTCACTATGACGTCATCATGCATGCGCTGCAGCTTCCTGGAGCTTCCCAGTCGGAAGGTAAGTAAAGGGATGGTCGGGTCGGGTTGAGTCAGGGGCAGGGTTGGGTCGGGCTCGGGGCAAAATTGGAGGGACTCTGGTCGGGCTCGGGTCCACTGTGGATTGGTCGGGTTTGGGTCAGGTTCTTTTTCCCGACCTGAGCAGGCCTTTAATGTGGAAATATTTTTCGTCCCTTTTGAAAAGCTAACAAAATAGTTGAAGTTGCCAGTAGAGAGCTGGACACTGTTATTGCAAAGCAGACTACCAGGAAAAACCCATGATGTTTATCCACTGTTGCCTGATGAGAGTTCATCAGATAATTAGATGACTAAAAATGCTATCCTGAGTACATACAAGCTAGTACCGGAGATGTACCGCCAAAAGTTCCAAACTCTCTGAAAGCAGCGTAACAAACTTACATCAAGTTCAAAAGGGTTAAGCAGGTCACTTTTGATCGATGGATGCAGGCACTTAAGATAGAGTTCACCTATGAAAACCTTAGAGAGGTGATCCTCCTCGAGGATTTCAAAAACTCGCAGTGGTACAATGTTTGCAGACCTCCAATCCTCTGGTACCTCACCTATATCCAGTGAGGATTTGAAGATGATCCTCAGCGCATCCGTTATTTCCTCCCTGGCTTCCTTTAGCAGCCTGGGATGCAATCCATCTGGCCGTGGTGATTTATCCACTTTCAAGGATGTCAGACTCTCTAGTACTTCCTCTCTCATTATGCTTATCATATCTAATAGTGCACACTCCTCCTCTTTAACTACAATGTCTGCATCATACCTCTCCTTTGTGAAGACAGAGACAAAGAACTCATTAAGTACGCTGCCCACATCTTCTGCATCCAGGCATGTTCCCTTGTACATCTCTGATAGGCCCTACCCTTTCCTTAGTTATCCTCTTGTTCTTCATGTACTGATAAAACATCTTTGGGTTTTCCTTGATTTTAACTGCCAATATTTTTTCATGTCCTCTCTTTGCTTTCCTAATTTCCTTTTTTACTTCACCCCGGCACTTTCTATACTCCTCTAGGCTTTCTAAAGTATTAAGATTTTTGTGACAGTCATAAGCTTTCTTTTTCTGCTTTATCTTGCCCTGTATGCCTCTAGATAACCAGGGGACTCTAGATTTGGCAGTACCAGCCTTTTTCTTTGTGGGGATATGGCTACACAGTGCGTGTAGAATCTCACCTTTGAATGCCTCCCACTGGTTTGCCATTGACTCCTTAAAGTAGCTGTATCCAGTCCACCTTCGCCAGATCACCTCTCAGTTTTGTAAAATTTGCCTTCCCCCCCAATTTATAACTTTTACTCCTGTTTTATCTTTGTCCATTTTCATAATTATGCTAAAGCTATTATGGTCACTATCCCCCAAATGGTCACCCACTGCTACGTCATCCACTTGCCCAGCTTCATTTCCTAAGACTAAATCTAGAATTGCGCCCCCTCTCGTTGGGCTTGTTATGTGCTGGGGGTGGGGGGTGGGGGGGGGTGGCGTCTCTCTCTCTCTCTCTCTCCATTCGAACTGGAAAACTTTTAAATCCTGCCTGTTAACTGACCACCTTTGCATACTCCGGCTACAATCAGAAACCCTGTTGGAGGAAATCATCCACATCGTTGTCTCCAAAGAGACCCACCGAACCAGTCATCTACCTCTTCAAACTAAAAGCCTCAGGACCACTGAATTCAGCTAGGAGCCAGCCAATTTCCCAAACTCCAACAGACTGTATACCTTTTTTATGGACTCTAACTCAACCAATCTACCTTTTCCCACTCTGTAACTTATTTGTGTGTATGTAAACCTCCAGAGTGTGTGTGAGTGAGTGAAAGTTTCCGCGTTGTTTATTATTTTTATTAGTTCAGTTTAGGTACCATAAAGTTAACCCCTCTCTTTGTTAAACTCAAGAAAACCTGTCCAATTGGTTCTTGTTATGTTCCTAGCAAGTAAGTAATCAAACATCAGCTGAATTGGCCAGTACATTCACTTTAAGAAAGAATTAAATCTGTTGTGGTCAAACAAGGAGAGGGAAAAGCGGGAAGCCCTTCGGCTCCTCCTCACTTGACCGTAACAGTATTGTATTAATATTTCTGAACCCCAAATTCAGTTTGCCTTTGGCTCACTCTCCAATGCCTGTTATACAGTATGATATTAGATATATTGTGGAATTTTAAGTAAAAATTAGATAATTGTTTTAAAAGTTTCTGGGATCTCACTTTACACCGTGCCCAAATTTCTTTTTCATTGACTTGAATAAAAAAATCAGGCGGATGTAAAATGGACTGCCAATTCGCTAGCGCCTGTTTCACCCCCTGGATCTCTTACATTTTTAAAAGTTCAATTTCACATTGTATGGCCTTCCAAGTGTTAAACTGTGCGGTAATGTTACAATTTTCTGTGAACCTCTGGTAATTTGCAGCAGATTAGAAAGGAATTCTCCACAATGCATGGAAGAAATAATTTGCAAAAATTTCACAATATCCAGATACAGGGTGAATATTGAGAAGTGTTGCATGATCACTTGCATTAAAGAGGATGTACTGAACATCAGAAATATGTCTCCTTCATGGTATAATCCATGATTGCAGTAACTTGGTTGGAAGAAAGAAAAACTCATATAATGATGAGCTGCTATCATAGGTTAGAAATCCTTCCTGGAGGCTATTCGTAGACAACATTGTGGCCAGGACTATATTTTTTATCCCAATTTATCCCAATTCTGGGATAAAAAATGCTTCTCTTGAAGAAGTCATATAGTGCATTGCTATGAAAAATATAGCATAACCACATTGGTGCTCAGTTAGAGGTATCTAGAAACTATTTGTAAAAGTACCATTCCTTATTTTGCACTCACTGCCTTCTCCTATTAATTAACATGCCGTCAAATATTCTAATGGATGTTTGAGAATGTAAAGTAGATTCCTGTTGCTGGGCCATAGAAGTTTGTTATACAAAGGGTTAGATATTTCAGGAAGGTTAAAGTTATAATTCAGAACCGATTACCTTTATTGCTGATCAAATCTGAGTGCAAAAACAGTACTCTCTTGAATTATTCAGGAGTACAAAAAACTTAGCATTTATTGGGGAGAAGGTGGGGAGGTAAAGAGTTAGTAACTATTCCCATTTCCATCAAGCCAGATGTTCCATTAAGATCAGATGTTTACTTTTGAGTTCTGGTAGTCATTCTTACCATTCCAGTCTGAAGCAGATTGTAGGACAGTGTTGGA
The DNA here is from genome assembly GCF_036365525.1 of Heterodontus francisci. Lineage (NCBI taxonomy): Eukaryota > Metazoa > Chordata > Chondrichthyes > Heterodontiformes > Heterodontidae > Heterodontus > Heterodontus francisci. The sequence goes on from NC_090387.1 coordinate 42,292,858, forward strand.
CTGGATATGGTCAGTGACAGGAGTTAGAGCATTCTTATGGAGTGCTTATTTGAAGTTCTGTGGTGACCACATTTGTCAGAGCATTAGTCAATTGGATTATGTACCAATCGATTGCAGGTCTCTGTGATTTCTCGAAGGCTACAATGTACTTGCCTCCCCTGAATACTCACACATTTTCTCAAGTCACAAATCCATTCATCTCACAATGTCAAATTGTAATAATTAAGCATTATTGATCTTAAATTCAATTAACTGCATTAACATTTGGCCAGATTGAGGTGATTGTAGGGGCTGGCCAGACACGGCATGTGCCAATACCTAATTCAACAACGCCCACCCAGAACTGGTAAAGTTTGTGCTGTAAACTACAACAATATGTTTGATTGTTTTAGGCCCAGACAGTTCCCACCCGGCATAAGGAACCCACACCTGTACCTCATTATAATTTTCTTTTTTTTAAAATTCCCACGAACAGAAAGCCTGATTCCAATAAAGGCCCAGTTCTGCAGTTAGCATTAATCAAAGTAATTGGCCAGTAAGGAAAAAGGAGCTTAATGTTAATATTTAGATTGATACAAATATTTTGTACTTCTGGAGTGGTGGGGGATGTCTGAGCAGTGTTTGTCTCTATTCGCATATCTATGTTCCTCTCAGTTTGGAAGGTGGATTTGACTATGTCCACAGACATTGGGTCATACCCTGCTTAACCTCCCCAGGGGTCATTGTTTGAGCAGTATATGTTGGCATCTTTCTCTAGTCAGTTTCTCCCACAGAGATTCTGCCTGAGCCTGGCAGACTTGTTTCTAAAGAAAAGTTTAAGAGTAAATGCCAATTGAGTCTGTGACTCAATTTTCTATCCAAGCCCAACAATCTAGTGTTGTTTCTACCATGCCACCTAAGAGGTTAATTCTTTAAAAAATGAGACCTTCCTTGGCCCCTGGCGATGCTCTGATCTGCATCCAGAAAGTTACAAATAGGATACTAACCTGAAATTTATAAAGAGGCACCCAGGGAGATAGGATGAATGTCCCAAATCTGACAACAATTAATACCAGAAGCTTTTCTTCTGAAGCTCGGTTGAATTAAAATTTTGAACTTCCTGAACAATCCTTTTGTTAGGCAAATGTGTCTTGCAGCTTTATGGGTTCCGTGTACTCTGTATAAGTCTTTGCCTGCAATTGTATAATGACATTAGTCTGATAAAGAAGCTGCTGAGGAAATTGAATACTCAGCTACTCAACAGCACCTTTAGACAAAGCCACAAACATCAACATATATTTAATAGTTTTCATGCATGTTTTATGTTGGTATTGTAAACATTATTGTTCTCTGTGTAATTCAGTAAATTAACAGTGCCAAAAATGGAGGAACAGAACTCATGGTATTGACATTGTTTAGTAAGAAAGTAGAACTGGCACTTGTTAAGTGGGAAGGCTGCTTATTACAAATACTGGTCACTTCTCAGAAGTATTTTAAGGAAAAGTACTGTTTGAATTGCTGCAAAATCTGGAGTTACATGACGTAAAAATCAAAGATACAACTTTTACAAGCGTTTGCAGCAAAATAGCTATCAGATTAGAAGAATATAAGTTGCATTCCCTGGTCGCCATTCATACAGACCTGAATGTGGATTTGACTGAAATTAACAAATTTTGCTGTATCAGAATTTCATGTTGCTTCCTGTGTGATTCTTATTGTCAAGCTGTTGTGTAAGTTCGCCTTTTAAAATGAATATAAACAAGAAATTGGAAACAAGAAAGGGAGAAGTGTGGAATATGCTATCCCTATGTTAGTAGGTTTAGATTTTAGACGCTTTTAATTTGGAGTCCAATAAATGTTCTGAAGCATTAAATAAAACTTTGAATGCTTACTTCATGAAACTAAAGTTTATCATCAGTATCGCTGTACTTTTTACAGAAATTCAAATAAAATTAGAAATAGGATTGTTCATGCTGAACAACATGATACAGAATATAATGCGCCATGCTTTGTTCAGATCTGGGTTGATGGTGGTTTTTAAAATGGCCGTCAATCTCCCTTTCCTTCATCTTACAATGATGTTATCAAATTAATGTCACAAACTCCATACCTCTTGCCTAAATAACATCTAATATTTGATCAACATTCTTTCTAAACAAAAATTTTATACCACCAGTTCATCATCCATTCAGTTCTCAAACCTTAATAGGGCATTAACATCCTGCTAAAATGATTTGGAATGTCATGTGTCACATAACTAAGGATGTAATTAAAAGTATACAACAGACTGATTTGGGAGATGATGATGATATACCACCGCTGACAGCACTGAAAATTAAATTGATATGTTTTTTAAAAACCTGTGCAAACTGTGGTACAAATGAGAATGCATCTAGCAACAATGAAAAGGGATTTGTTTTGAAGAGAAGGCTGTCCTTCTTTGTTCCAGTAACCGAGCCTGAAAACTACCTGAAAGGAGGAAGATGCTCCTCTTTAAATGGAATTCCTATTGAACCAGGGTGGAATAATATACAGGAGCTCCAAGATATAGCACCACGGAGTGATGACATGTGGATCTAGGATTTGCCATGTTGTTGAACTGCTACTTTTAGGGATGTTGCCGAGGGAGTTGCCACTAAAGGCTAGGCACTTCCCCAGAGGGACCATCCTGCGAGCTAGGTGGACTAACATTGGTAGAGGCCTGGGAGCATGTGTCTGGCCTCTTGGTTACAGTCAGTGCATGATTGAGGGGGAGTAAGAGAATTAAATCAAAAATAGGTAGAGCGACGAGGAGAAAATTAAAAGATTCATGATAAAATAGTTTTATGTCCCACAGTAACTTTTAAAGTTTATTTTTAAGGGGGAATTATTCAAATTTACTTGAATCATTCCATTTTGACTTAAATGCTATTACGACTGAGGCGAGAGGAGTGCACTGTTTATTCTAGTTCCACTTCTCCACAGATCACAACATATATTTAAATTTTTTCCCTCTTACCGATACGGTCAATCATAGAGTCTATTTTTATCCAGAATAAAACACATCAACCAAAGGTTTCTTTAATAAACAACAAAACTATCAGTTTATTATAAAACAAGTCTTAACCAGTAATGAAGCAAAGCATAAACACACAGAACAAAATATAAAAGTTCCCTATTTACCTTAGCCCCTCACGCTCAAACACACATGGTGAGGTGGTAGCTTAATGGTAATGCCATTGGACTAGTAATTCAGAGCCCAGGCTAATGCTCTGAAATTTGAATTCAATTAAGAAATCTGGAATTAAAAGCTAGTCTAATGATGGCCATGAAACCATTGTCAATTATTGTAAAAACCCATAACTAATGAAGTAAATCTGCTGTCCTACCTGGTCTGGCCTATGTGTGACTCCAGACCTACAGCAATGTGGTTGGCTCGTAAATGCCATCTGAAATGGCTGAGCAAGATGCTCAGTTCAAGGGCAATTAGGGATGGGCAATAAATGCTGGCCTAGTCAGCGAAGCCCACATCTCACAAAACGAATAGAAAAAACATGCACAAACACATACGCTAGTTAACTGGAAAAATAAAGGGATTTGTGTTTTAGAGCTCTACTACAAAAAACCCCACTTGGGATGAATACTTGCTCATACTTGAAGAAACAGCAGATGAGATATGTTGTGTTCCAAAACTGGCATACAGCCTGGTCTCCAAGTACACATAGACGGGTCACTGGGATCTTTTAGAACAGTTCTTTTCAGGCGGCGTTGAGAATTGATTTAGCAGGCTTTTCTTCAAAGACAGGACAAGATGAGTTGACACAGTGGACTTCTCCGGGTCTTTTAGGGAGTTGCTGGAAGCTGAGCTGGGTTGTGGTCATCTCACCTTCCTTGGAAATTCTCTTCCCTCCTTGGAAGTTCTGTCCCTTTTTATACAGTTTACCGTAATTCGAAACAATTCAAAAGCAAAACCTCCATCAATTTTGACTTGACACTTCTTTGTAAACAACATCTTCAGGTGTCCGAAGTTCTCTGTTGTTTATTGTGCTGGAAGTCAGGTGGTTTCCCGGAAAGGCTTGTTTTCCTCACAAGACCTCTCAGTGCCCCTTTTAAAAACCATTTCCAGGGACTGTTTTTTCAAAGTCAAGTGGCCTTTACGTGGCCCCTTTGAAAACTCCAAAGTTTATCATTTCTTCAATCTTTCAAAAAATGAATCCTCAAAAAAAAGTAACAAAATACTGAGGCACTTTCATAACACCTCCATAATTGGAGGATTGCAAAAAATAAAAGATGAAAACTTTTTAAACATACTTTCACACTCATACTCATTCATTCTTTTCTTACAGCTAATACAGTTCTGCTTTGTACCAACTTTGCCCTTAGATAACTCAAAGCAAAGTTAGCTTCTGGGTAAAGCATCTGCAATCACATTATTTTGACCCACAATGTGGATAATCATTAAGTGATAGGGCTGTAGTAGTAAACCCCATTGGAATAGTCTGACATTCTGGTTTTTGAATTTTTCCACAAAGGCTAGGGAGTTATGATCAGTATATACAGTGTCTCAACAAGGCCCTGCATAGGCTTCAATAGACTTCAAAATGCGTAAGAGCCAATAATAGACCTAGGGTTTCTTTTTTCACTGTTGAATATCTTTATTGGTGTCAGTTTAGCTTTTGGGAAAAGTATCCTACTGGCCTTTCTATACCTAATTCATCATCTTGTAATAGGACTGCACCGACCCCCAGGTCACTCGCATCAATTGCCACCTTGGAAGGCTTAGTGAAATTTGAAGCAGCCAACACTGGTTCATTAGTCAAAATGGCTTTCAGCTTCTCAAAAGCTACTTGGCACTCCCTTGACTACACTATCCTGTTTTTCTTTTTCCGTAGCAAATCTGTCAGTGGAGCAGCTATGATACTAAAATTTGGTACAAACTTTCAGAAAAAGCCACACATCCCAAAAAACCTCCTGCTTTCTCACTTAATCATAGGGCTAGGGAATTCCAATAATGCTTGTACTTAGGCGGTTATTTGCAACACTTGTCCTTGTCCTACTATATGCCCGAGGTAGGTCATTCTCGCTTTCATAAATTCACTCTTGGCAAGGTTTATTACTAAATCAGCCAATTGTAATTTTCTAAACAGAGCTTCTAGTTGTTTCAAGTGGTCCTTCCAAGTATCACTGTATACCAGCACATCATCAAAGTAAACTACACAGTTAGGAACACTGGCTACCACTTGGTTCATTAGTCTCTGAAAGGTTTCTGGGTCATATTTTCGCCCAAAATGTCGGCATCACTCGACATTGTCTGTTGTGACAACGGCCAATATTTCTTTAGCTCGGGTGTTAAAGGAATTTGCTCGTATCCCTTTAAAAAAATATAATTTTTAAAGAAATATGGCACTGCCAACTCTGTCAATACAGTCTTCCAAGCGTAGAATTGGGTAGGAGTCTTCCTTTGTTACTGCATTAACCTTTCTGTAGTCTATGCAGAATCTAGTTGAACCATTAGGTTTAGGCATTTATACTATTGGGGAACTCCAGCTGCTTTGACTGGGTTCAATTAGGTGGTTTTCCAAGATGTATTGGATTTCAGCTTTTACCTGGGTCTATTTCTCTGGACTTAAGCGATAAGGATGCTGTTTTATAGGAAAGGATTCCCCTACATTCACATCATGTGTGGCTAAGGTTGTACATCCTGGCCTGTGCCTACAGACTCTTTTAAATGCTGTGAGTAGCCTTGTTAGGTCTTCTTGTTGTTCTGCATCTAAATATGAATGCATAGTGTCCAGTCTTCCTAGCAATTCAGTATTAGCTAACTAGATAGTAGGAAGTTCAATTGTGTAGGCCTCCTTCTGCCTCATTCTCACTATCCCTTTCATCTTTCCTTGTTTCTACGACCTGACATAGCTGTGCCTGCTTATCCTCCTCCCAGAGATGATGATGTTTTAACATATTGATATGACACAGCCAATTCTTTTTCCGGCGATCTGGGTGTCAATCAAATAATTTACCTTACCAATTCTTTTGACCACTTTATATGGACCACTGAACCATGCTTTCAACGGTTCACCCTGTAAAGGCAGTAATACTAACACCTCATCCCCGGTTGAAATGTTCAGCTCTTGGCATGCTTGTCTGCCCATTTCTTCATGGTTGTTTGGGAAGTTTTGGGGTGTTCCTGAACCACTTTGCAAGCCCGCGTAATCTGGCATAGAAGATTCGTCCCTCTATTCTAAACACATTTCTTCAATTAGTTTTAGAGGACCGCATCACATGTTCATAAACTAATTCAAAACTAAAACCGGTCGACTCATTAGGTGAATCCCTAGTGGCAAACAAAAGAAATTCTAGCCCTTTATCCCAATCATAGGGATATTCATGACATTGTGCCCTGATCATCATTTTGAGAGTCTAATGGTACCTTTCTCAAGCTCCCTGAGTCTGTCGGTGGTATGCTGAAGACTTTAACTGTGTTATACCCAAATTACCCATAACTTCCTGAAATATTTTAGACATAATCCATATCGAGTGAAGACCTGGGTTAAGTTCACTACCACTACCTTAGCAGAAATGGTTCTCAAGGGAATGGCCTCTGGGAACTGCATAGCCATATCCATGATGGTGAGTATATATTGGTATCCCGCTTTTGTTTCCGGTAAAGTTCCAACACAGTCTACCAACACTCTACTAACTAGTTCCCCAAAAACTGGTATGGGAATTAGAGGTGCAGGTTTTACGGCAGATTGCAGTTTTCCCACAATCTGGCACATAATGCACGTTTTACAAAACTGCACCACGTCCTTTGAAAGACCCGATCAGTAAAAATGTTGACTTATACCTGATTTGGATTTGTCCCGCTATAGGAATTCCATTCGCTATTCTTAATAGTTACTGGTGATACTTTGGCAGTACCATTATCTGATGAACTGCAGGTTTGTCTCCACTTCCTCATCAGAATCCTATTTTTAATATAATAGCCCTCTGGAACTCCTTTTGCCTCGGCATCTGTTTGAGCTGATTGTGCCACTTTATTTAACTCTAGATCAGTTTGCTGAGCCTTGATCAGAGAAGACTTATTAAACATTTCCTTTGGAATATCCAAATCCCCAAAGAAAGTCTCAGATATCTGACTATCTGACTGTGGTGCCAGTTTTATCTCTGCCAATGGAACTTGTTTAGCCATTGCTCGGGTTACTACACATGAAGCAAATATTCCTGAAAGCTTTTCATGCAACTGTTCTGTCTCTTTATCTTCACTTGGTTTTTCCGTGACCACTGGAGAAGTTACTGCCTTCGCTCCGGCTAAATCATTCTCCAGGAGTAGGTCAACTCCGTCTACTGGCAAACTATGAACAACTCCCACAGCTCCAGTTGCAGACACCAGGTCACACTCTAGGTGCACCCGATACAAAGGTACGGGTATATACTCCCTGCCAGTATCATTCACTAAAGCTTTAGCATTCAGTGTACTCTCTGATGGAAATGTTATGCCTTTCCCCAGTAAAAGAGTTTGAGTGGCTCCTGTATCCCTAGGTATAACTATAGGATTGCCTGCCTCACTTGAGGGATATGGAGTTACGTTTCCTTTCGACAAGAATTCTCTATAACTCTCAGGTATCTTATTCACGTCCCCCTGCACTCACATTGGTTTTTGTATTTGGCCTTATAAACTGCAGTCAGAGCTACATCCTGATCTGTCATACTCTGTCAGGGCCCCTTTCTCTTCATTGGCTGTCAGTACCCCAATAAGTCCCAGGGGTTTATCCCGCAACTTCCAGCATTCTGCACGAAGGTGTCCCACCTTGTAGCAACGGTAGGCTTACGGACCTCACTTCCACCCTCAGTATCTTCCTTTCTGGCCTGAGGAAGAGATCCCAGGGCATTCCCAGTTGTCCCTACTTGCCCCTGGCTACTTGCCTTCCTTTCACTCCACCTTCTATCCTTCTCGGGTTTATGGAAGTCAGACAAAGGGTTTGGGCTTGTAAACAAGCTCATAATCGTCAGCAATTTCTGCTGCCTGTCTGGCTGTTGAAACCTTCTGGTTCTCTACATGGGTTCTTAATAATGGAGGGAGTGATTTTTTAAATTCTTCCAGAAGAATTAGTTCCCTAAGATTTCATACGTGGCCTCTATCTTTAGTGCCCACATCCAACGATCAAAATTAATTTGCTTTGCCCTCTCAAATTCTATATAAGTCTGCCCAGATAATCTCCGGAGGTTCCGAAATTTCTGCCTGTACGCTTCAGGGACTAACTCATACACAGCAAGAATAGCCTTTTTTGCCATCTCATAATCTGCTGAAACCTCGTCAGAAAGCATTGCATAAACTTCATGAGCTCTGCCCATCAACTTGCTTTGCAGAAGCAGTGTTCAGCTTTCCTTTGGCCACTTCATCTGTTTGGCTGTCTTTTCTAAAGAAATGAAAAATGCCTCCAAGTCCCTTTCCACAAACTTAGGGAGGTCTGGTACAAATTTAAACAATTTTGCTGCCAATGTGATCAGCTTAACCTTGGTTAAGTTCTTCACATCACTCAGGGATGTATCCTCTGTCCCTAGAAAAGTCGCAACAACTGTTAAAGACATTCTGGTGGTGTAGACTTTACTCTATTACACAAGAAACCTGGTTCATTTTATTTTTCCTTTTTCAATTATTATTACCCCACTTACAATTGTATGTCGTCGGCGTTGAGTTTATCTGGCAAAAAGACCCCACTTATATGTTACGACTGAGGTGGGAGGAGTGCAATGTCTATTATAATTCCACTTCTCCATAGGTCACAACATATATTTCGTGTCCCAGACAGGTCACTGGGATCTTTTAGAACAGCTCTTTTCAGGCGGCTTTGAGATTTAATTTAGCAAGCTTTTCTTCAAAGAAAGGACAAGATGAGTTGATACAGTGGATTTCTCAGGGTCTTTAGAGAGGTGCTGGGAAGCTAAGCTGGGTTGTGGTCTTCTCTTCTTCCTTGGGAATTCTCTTCTCTCCTTGAAAGTACTTTCTCTTTTTATACAATTTACCCTAACTCAAAACAATTCAACTGTGAAGCCAACAACAGGAGGACAACCTTTTGACCACCATCAGTCTTGACCTGTCACTTCTTTGTAAACAACATCTTCAGGTGTCCAAAGTTCTCTGTTGTTTATTGTGCTGGAAGTCAGGTGATTTCCTGGAAAGGCTTGCTTTCCTCACAAGATCTCTCAGTGCCCTTTTTAAAAGCATTTTTAGGGACTGTTTTTCAAAGTCAAATGGCCTTTACAATGACCCCCTTTGAAAACCCCAAAGTTTAACATTTTTTCAATCTTTCAAAAATTAATCCTCAAAAAATATATTTAAAAAACCACAGAGGCACTTTTGGAACAGTGTAAAGCAACAGATCCTTTGCATGCTGCAGTGTGCACTTCTAAAATGCACTTTGCAGTTTGTCAATTTAAAATATTCTACAGATGCATTTGTAAACCCCTAAAATAATCTGTGAAGACGTAATGATGACACTATTTGTCCCTGTATGTGCTCCTTTACTTAGAATCCTGGTGACCTATCTTCTCAGGCATACTGTTTTGAAATAAATTATTTCAGCAACAGAAAAAAGTTTATTTCTATATCCTGTACTGTGGAAAAAGGTTGAAAATACTTAGTAGCCAAGAGCTCTCTAGAACAGGATGGTATGTGTAAATTGAACTGTAAGCATTATTAACACTATTTTTTATAGGTAATGAAGTGGACTCCCAATAAGATTAATTGTATTTTATCAAAGGATAATCTGAAAAGAAATAAATTTAATTCAACAATAGAGCTGCAACATGTGCAGTGGCTGATTGAGTAGCAAAGCCTGGCAGGTGAGCACGATCCCAGGTTCGATCCCCAGTCTGTGCTGATTTAGGTGATCTCAGCATTTGGGAGGGAAGAACTTCTTCCAGTGCACCAAACCAGTAAGAGTAAAAACATTGGCTTGGGTTCCCACTCCTGATCACTATCCAGACATCTGTGCTGGAAGTGTCTGCATGCTGGCCTCGGGTGAGGGTAGGATCACACACCCTGCAGTTCAGTAACCTGCCAAATCTCTGCAAGGTTTGTGCATGAAGAATTGCCACTTGGGCAAGATACCGAAGGGGCACCCAGCAACTGTGGAACTATATTCCAGCAAGAAGTCAATGCCTTCCAGAAAGGGACTGGGGGAGAAAAATTGGCAGACAGAATTTTTTTTAAAAATTCTAAAGCTTACGTTGATCTTAATAAGAATGTCAGACACAAAGAATTGATGTGAAATCGGGCTCCACTGGATTCATGTTAAAGAGGAATTTTGTTCCAGGCCTATTTAATCACCAGAAATAATTACACTGTGAGTAGACAGGAAAGAGTTTATGCAGCTTTTGGTCACATTTTAGAACTAGTTACATATTAAGTAAAGTCCAATTCATTACATCATTAGACTCTGCATAACAGTACAGAAATTTTTATTTGACATCAGTTGTCATCAAAGCAAGTAAACAGAAGCTTCAGCTTGTTTTGAACTGAACTGAGGTGGTAGAAGACTTGCACAATTTAAATCTGGCACGATGAAGTGAGCCACAAGCATGAACTTGTGCTTAACATCTTAACCACTATAGTCAGATACATCAAGCTCAGATCACTTTTTACCCCACCCAGGTTTAAATTGTGCAAGCCAACCACACAACCTTAGTCTACCTCAGGACAAGGCTGCAATGCTAAAGCTTGTAACCGCAATGTTAATTGTAAAGTGCACTTGTAGCTGAAATAGCAGCAGTTCTCTTCCTCCTTTCTCTAGCTAAAAGGGACTGAAATTCCACTAGCATGAGTGACAATCCTGTTTCATTATTAAAACCCTGTGTGAGTTAGGAGTTAAAGCCTTTAAGGCATGTCAGTAACATCATTCGGTTTATTTTATGAAAGTTAGTTTCTAGAAGGAAACAGAAAAACAAATTAGGCTGTAGTTTCTATCATTAGATATGGTCTGTAGTTTTATTTTCCACACTTAGGAAAAAAATGTTATGGGTTATGTAAAAATATGCTAACTCAATAATCATACTAATTTTTAACCATGACAATAGTATTCAGAATTTCTGTATCCTAGCAACCTTGTGATTAGTTTGTCAATCGTGAAAAGCAGAATTCTACTGAGTAAAATATTTGATTCCATGCTTGGTTCAACAAAATGATTTAAACCATTAGTGGAAGTCGAGTCACTCTGTTTTGTTCCATGAAATCAGTGAATTACTTCATGCTGATATACACCAAACTAAACCCTGCTCCTACTAAGTCTGGGTATTCGGTATACTGTACATGGGAGGATTGTGTGAATAATGTTTCAAGGAGCTTAGCATATGATTTTTCAGAAAAGCAACAACTTATTGCCACAATGGAAAAGGAGCATTCCAAGGATAAGGAAGATTTATTTTTCGTAAGGGTTGTGAATATTTCTAAAGAAGGGTTTAACGTATTGAAGACCATAACAGCATTCAATTTATTAAAAAAGTTCATTTTTTGAAGGTAACATTGGAAATTCTGAAAAATTCTGTTATTCCCTACATTACTTAGTTTATTTTTCAGTATAAAAATATATAGAGATTTTGCATGATAAAAAAAAAAATCAATGTATGGTGATTTGAACAGGGAACTGGTCACTCAGTAATCAAAGGGTTACGTTTTGTGTATAAGTGACACCACGTCTGGGCTCCAGTGAAATCCATTACAAGGCCGCAGTCATGTCTTTAGTGTTCTCCAGATTGCTCTGCATTAAAAGGCCCTCACCACAACTAAAGCATCTACCGAAGCTTACAATATTTTTATGTTTCAGTGTTGTTCATTGTCTTGTTGGTTACATGTCCTGCAGTTCGCAAGCATTTTTTATGTAGCTTTCTGGGAGCTGTAGTCTGTATTTGCAGGCTGTTTACTTTCAGATACTTTTCCTGGAAATCATGAGAGGTTCTGCAGTAGTGCCACTTGACTACTTTGGCCTCAAATACTGAACGCTCTGCATTATCACAAGTGTAGCAGAAAAAGTAATATATCACTGTTTATCTTTTGCAAAATCAGAATTCATAAAGCTTCTACAAACCCCCTGTGATGGTGTAATTATTAATTACATATGTTTCATTCATAATTCTAAAGAAGAAGACAAATGGCAGTGAAATTTGAAGTGTGCAGTAATTTATTAGGCAATAAAATTGATGTATTCACCCAGCCTTCAAAATTCATCTGTTATGAAAAGTTTAAGGCCAAAGCCCAGCAAGGGGTTATGGGACATCCTCCCCTTGGGCACTGTATAATTTTAATAATCTAAAATGGCAAATATACAATTCCTTGGATAGTTGTGGTCATACAGTTTTTAAAAAAAAAAACTGAGGATAGATGAAGGGAGGCCGTGTTTTTTCCTATTACATCAGAACAGGATTCTCCACACCTGATGTATGCGTGGAAGTAACACCACATTCAGTGTAAATGGCACGGCTTGCCTCCAATGGTATCTAATGGCTCTTTGGGCTACCCTGATTAATTAGTGTCAAAATTTAAAAACTAGTAATAAAATAAATGTAATTCTGACTTTAGGATAGAACCACTCCCCCAATACACCAATAAAACATTTCCATTTCCTAGTCCCAGACAGTCTGCTTTTATGGCCTCTGAGGGGTACTTTGTTATTTGGAAATTAATCTACCTTGATATGGGTGGATACCAGGGTTTTTCACAACTGTCAGGGATAAGAACCCTTCATCCCTTTTCTTTTGGACTCTTTTGTTCCCAGGTGTGAAAAAGTGAAAAATTGTGTCTTTGCAACATAAGCGGGTGGATGGAACAGTAGTTTTGACAATAGGAGTATATCACTCCAAACCTCAAGGATGCAAGGTTGAACACATGGGTTGCCAGGTATTTGAATTTGCTGGCCTTCATTGGGTCCTTTTGCCATTCTCCATGCTGATTACTGGATGGAGTGCCACATGTAGTTGAGATGTTTCACTTTTCAAGGAGGTTGGGGTGGAGGATGGATGAATAAACCTGGCATGAACCAGTTCACTCAGTTCGAATTATACCTTCTCATGACAGATCACATTAGGGTGCCCTTTCCTGCTCCACTCAGTTGATATGCAAGGCATTGATGGCCATTAAGTCCACAATCTCGATCATCCAGTTTTGGCTGGAGGTGGGTTTGTGGTGAGGAGCATTGTTCTTGGGAGGAAATGAAGAAGAAAATATAAATTTGAAAAATAGCAAATGATGTGACTTGTCTGTTAAATGTTGACATGCAACCATTTTTGGAGTCATATTTCCTCTTTTTTTTGGATAAAAGTATAGTATATATGACAGTTTAGGAATGAAAGAAAACTGGAACAATAATGAAATTTAGTCCATTAAATTAGAAACAATGTCCATTTTGCCCTACCATAGACTCTACCCCTGAAGCCTTTGGCTTCGTGGTCACTTTCTGACTCAGTAAGAAACGTTAAGAGTTTGAGGCCCACTCCAGACCGCCCCAGCGAGTGAACACTAAATTATGATTGCTAAATAGTGGGTTTATATCCAGTGGGATACTTGTGTCTGGACGACTGGCTTTATGTCAGAAGGTTTGGTTCCCACTCCAGAGTCCAGGTGAGCGGAGACCAGAGCACAGGTTTGAATACTGGATTGACATCCAGAGGGCCTACTTACATCTGATGAATCCAGCTGACCCCACTCCCCGTTGAAAAGGGTAGGTGGGGATTTTCAGCCTTGGTTGCAGCCCACCTAAGAAAAGCTACTCCGTACATAAAAACTGTCAGGAAGGCACCTGGAACCTGTCTCAGCTACTTTTCCCTACTAAGGGTCTCAAGATTCTCATGTCCGTTACCCTGGAGCAGAACACAACAGGTGAACTCTACCACGTATATTGAATCTCCTGAGGGAAGTGAATAATCCTACATGAAATTTTCAAAAAAGTAGGGTTCTATGAAACACCTGCCTGATCCCCAACATAATCCAGCAAATGCTTGGATATTAATATAACTCTACAAAGCACATCATTCAGCACCAAATCCTATGTTTTCAAACTAGGCTGTGCAGACCCAAGGAAATCCGAAAGGCTAGCAGATTTTTTTTCACCTGGGATATGGTACATAATACAAATACAGTTTAGCAAGAATTCTGCACTCTGTATATTTGTCTTTGCTTACATTTTACTGTGTCTGTTGTATATACTAATAAACATTTTCTGCTTAGATAGTGGTGCTTTCCTTTGGGTGGCTAATACTGTTAGAAGTGAGGGTGGGAGGGTTTCACTGATAGTATTTGCACAAGGTCTCTGGGAATATGTCAGTATTTTCGCAAAGTGTATGACTATTTTTAGCAGTTCATGGGAGAATGTCAGTATTTGCTGAGGCTCTTTGGTGTACACCAGTATTTGTAGAGGTGTCATTTGTAGAGGAGTTTGCCAGTATACGCAGGGATTTCTCAGAAGTATGTCAATATTTGAAGTGGTCGCAAAAGTGTGGCAATATTTTCTGAGGTGTTAATATTTGCAGGGGTCCTCTGGAATGTATCACTATTTGCATTGGGTCCGAGAAGCGTGTCTAATATTTTCAATGGTCCTATCACTGTGTCAATATTTGCAGTAGGTCCCAGGAGTGTGTCAATATTTACAGGGAATCTCCCATTGGAAAAGTTGGAAGGCTACTAGGCAGTTGCATTTTACAGATGACATTTCTATGGTCTAGGCAGGATCGGTACCTACGCAGTATGAAACATCCAGTACTGGTTTGAAATAGTTCAATTATTTTTAATCTTAAATTAACTTTTATTTCTGCTTAACTCAACTTCCTTCCCAAATATGTTTTCTGATCTGGGACTCACTCATTCTGATCTTCTGGGGTTTTTTTTTGTTGCTGTGCTGTCTCGTTGATGCGTTTTGCACATTGCAGTTCCTGTTCTGGGTCAGACCAGAGTATGAAAGACATCTGCATCTACTTTTTCATCATCATTTCTTCTCCCAGTTGTAAACAATAATCATGTGGGAAACTGGTCTTTAGCTTTTGAATCTTATGATGACCTGATTCTTTGTACGGTTCTATGGCTTGGTCATTGATGATGCATGAAAACAGTTCTCTCAACAATGCCCTAAATGATTACTGTAGGTCTGGCCTGTTGGAACATAATGAAAAAATTATTGCAAAACAGCAAAAAAAATGTTACTGTTCCAATTTCTGGGGGAGGTGTCTGATTCTTTGCTTGGCTCATGCATGATGCTAGCATTTGCAGTGATTAATCGCTGTTTTCTCACATGCTGTTTCTGCTAGTTTAAATTGGATGATGACATCATTTTGTTGGCACATACTGACTCTTCCAAACAACTGTTCAAATCAGAACTCTTCCTTCCCCCACTCATAATTTTGTCTGTGAAAAGCAGGGATTTGTTTAATTCAGCAAGTTGAGTCCAGCTTTATTGAACTGGTTATGCAATGAGAATGATCTTTTACTGTAAATGATTTTACATTCAGTGCTGATACAATTTTGTAACACCACTAATGGTGAAAAATCTAAGCTGGAGTGTGAGAACTATGTAATATAAACAACATACATTTTCATATATCTCAGTCTTCTCATGGGTTTTCAGTAGCATTTTATAAATTTATTCAAAGAAAATTACTGCAGCATGAAAACATCAAATCTTATACCAAAACTTGGCAATCTTGTTATTGTCATATTTTCCAAAAGCTTTTTTTCTAAACCCATTTCTGACATCTGCAGGCATGCATGCATTTCACTGTTTTGACAGAGTGAAAGTCTGATTAAAATGATGCACACTTAAATGTCAGTGGGTCGAAAGTAACATTCTTCCATAAACCTGTATGTAGCTGTGATTAGTCAGTACAGAATTTTTCAACCATCTGTTCTTCCATAGCAGAATTTTTGAAGTATGGAAGGGCAAATCTGGATATAGCCCACTAAATCATCATAAGGTTTTGAAATTTGGAGCCCAAATACAAGCTTTTTTAAAAATGTAGCATTTAGAATAAATATTCAATTTACTATATACTAAAACACAGAAATTTGTAATGGTTGCATAATTTAAATTGTGACTGTCTCTGCTTGGAAATACATTAGAGGTAGAAGAAGCATAAGACATATTAATTGACAGACAGGAACTGCTGTCTCTGAGGTTGATACATGTAATTTATTACTTTAGAAATGAATGCCACCTCCAGAATTTGCTTCATTAATTTCAAATTTAGTTTTAATTTCAAGCTGTTGCCCCTTGAGAAGAATAAGGTGGCAAATTACGTTTGAAGAGACGATTTTATGCACCCAAGAAACACTACATTTTAACTATCTAACTTTGCAGCAGATGTTACCAGTTATGATGTTTTGCCATATTTAATTTCAATCCATACTAGCAGCAATTAAGTTAAAACTGTTCTCTCCTTCTCCCTTTTTCTTTTTTTTAAATGCAGCCTACATTTCAGATGAATTGAAGGCAGCAGTATTAGGGGACGAGGAAGCTGAAGCCAACGAGTCTGGAGCTGATGGAGAATCATCCTCAAAATATGTGTGCAATGAGCAGGAGTTTAGCAAGGAATCGCCTAGCTACCAGGACTCTCCAGCTGCCGTGTTTTCTGGCCAGGAGATGGACAGCGCATCACACGTTAGTGAAACTAGTGATCGATTGGCTGATTTTGAGAGCAACTCTATAAAGAATGAAGATGAAAACAAGGAGGGTGGTGGTCTTCCCGAGATAGGAGGAGTACAGGACAGTTTAGAACAAATGAAAGCAATATACAATAACATCCTATCAAATTCCTACTGGTCATCTCTGAGTTTGGGCCTTAACCAGCCGAGTGGGCCAGCAACAAATGGCGGCAGTAGCAGCAGCAGCAGTAGCAGCAGCAGTAGCAGTTGTGGAAGTGGGAGCTTTGACTGGCATCAGTCTGCCATGTCAAAGACATTGCAGCAAGTCTCTCAGACCAAGATGATTCAGGAGCCAAGTCTCTTCAGCACGGTACAATTGTACAGACAAAGCAGTAAACTCTATGGTTCCATATTTACTGGGGCTAGCAAATTCCGCTGTAAAGACTGCAGTGCTGCTTATGACTCCTTGGTGGAACTGACTGTGCACATGAATGAAACTGGACATTATCGAGATGAAAACAATGAAACTGACAATAACAATCCTAAAAAATGGTCCAAGCCTCGTAAGCGCTCTTTACTGGAGATGGAGGGAAAGGAGGATGCTCAAAAGGTGCTGAAGTGCATGTACTGTGGCCATTCATTTGAGTCCCTCCAAGATTTGAGTGTCCACATGATCAAAACAAAACACTATCAGAAAGTGCCTCTGAAGGAACCCGTGGCACCAATATCCACAAAGGTCCTCCCTTCCACCAGAAAAAGAACACTGCTTGAGCTTGAGTTGCCAAGTTCTCCAGATTCCACAGGTGGTACACCGAAAACATCTCTTTCTGACACAAGTGATGCACTACAGAAGTCCTCAAACCCTTATGTTACACCAAATAATCGCTATGGACACCAGAATGGTGCCAGCTATGCCTGGCAGTTTGAGGCAAGAAAGTCTCAAATCCTCAAGTGTATGGAGTGTGGGAGTTCTCATGATACATTGCAGGAACTCACTGCACATATGATGGTAACTGGACATTTTGTTAAAGTGACCAATTCTGCAATCAAGAAAGGGAAGCAGATTGTTGAGGCACCACAGACACCAACTCCAACACTGGTGACAGCTGTCTTAGAAGATAAAATCCAGTCTGTTCCCCTAGCTGCAAGTGCTTTCACATCGTCGTTAAGTACCCCAGCCAGCATCTCACCAAAATTAAATCTTGAAGTGAAAAGGGAAGTAGAAAAAGACACTGAAAGTGATGAGGACAAAGTTAAAGAAAAAGAGAAAAACTGTGACGATGAGGAAAAATATGACATTTCCTCAAAGTATCAGTATCTAACAGAAGAAGATCTGGAAGAAAATCCTAAAGGAGGCCTAGACATCCTAAAATCTTTAGAAAACACAGTGACCTCTGCTATTAACAAAGCTCAGAATGGTACTCCAAGTTGGAGTGGCTATCCTAGCATTCACGCAGCCTACCAGCTTCCTAGTATAATGAAGTTGCCATTTGGTTCATCAGGGAAGACTACACAATTGAAGTCAGCACATATCAACATTGATAGTATGGCATCTCCAAAGAGCCAGCCACTGGTTTCGCCACCCAGTAGCCAGAACTCTCCTGTACCAAAAAACAATTTCCACGCTATGGAAGAGCTAGTGAAGAAAGTCACAGAGAAGGTAACCAAAACTGAAGAAAAAATTAAAGAGCCAGACAGTAAATTATCCCGACTGAAACATGAAATACCTTCTCCATGCAGCAGTGAAGCAGGAGAACAACAAAAAAGTGAGGCTTCAAAAGATCCCAGTCCTAAAAGCCATGAAAATATTTCCAACAACCAGAAAGACACCATTAAAGAGAGTGCAGCCAAGGATCATTTGGAGAATGGTACAGAGGCCTTAAAACTCACTACAAATAGTATGTGCACTAGCACAGCTATTATTACAGACCACCCTCCTGAGCAACCTTTTGTAAACCCATTAAGTGCATTGCAGTCCGTTATGAATGTTCACTTAGGGAAAGCAGCTAAACCTGCATTGCCTACCCTGGACCCTATGAGCATGCTTTACAAAATGAGTAACAGCTTGGCAGAAAAGGCTGCTGTGGCCACACCAATTTTGCAGGCCAAGAAAACAGAGCCCATAGACCGTTATTTCTATCATGTCAGCAGTGACCAGCCCATTGATTTGACAAAAGCCAAGAGTGACAAAAGTGGTTCTTTGGGTTCAGTGCTTTTGTCATCCATATCCCCGTCGTCAACATCTTCTTCATCCACTGTGACAACAGCAAAGACATCTGCAGTCGTGTCATTCATGTCAAACTCGCCGCTACGCGAGAATGCCTTGTCAGATATATCTGATATGCTGAAAAACCTGACAGGAAGTCACACATCAAAATCTTCTACACCTACAAGCATTTCAGACAAATCTGAGGTGGATGGTAGCACTATGGAGGAGCCAGAGGAGATTTCCCCAGCTCAAAAACGTAAAGGCCGGCAGTCAAACTGGAACCCACAGCATTTGCTCATACTGCAGGCCCAGTTTGCAGCCAGCCTGCGACAAACCACAGATGGGAAATTCATTATGTCGGACCTCAGCCCACAGGAGAGAATGCACATCTCAAGGTTTACAGGGCTGTCCATGACAACAATCAGCCACTGGTTAGCCAATGTCAAGTACCAACTTCGAAGGACAGGTGGAACAAAATTTCTTAAAAACCTGGACTCTGGTCATCCAGTATTTTTTTGTAATGATTGTGCATCACAGATCAGAACTCCTTCTACCTACATCAGTCACTTAGAATCACATTTAGGCTTCAGGTTACGAGACTTATCAAAACTTTCTAGCGAACAGATAAGCAGCCAGATAACGCATGCAAAACTGCCCTCCGAAAAATCGGTGTTGCCATCTCAAGACGATGAGGCTGGGACAACGTTCCAGTGCAAACTTTGTAATCGGACTTTTGCCAGTAAACATGCAGTTAAACTGCATCTCAGTAAAACTCATGGCAAATCACCAGAGGACCATCTTCTGTATGTTATAGAGCTGGAGAAACAGTAGCATTTACTTTAGTAACCTAACTGTTTGCTTTGAGGACAACTCTGAAAGAAGCCTTAAAGCTACTGTAACAACTCTTGGCACATGTTCTTGATTTACTGCAGAGTAGCACTCTGATCTGAACTCTTTTATATAACTGTACAGTGTTTAATGGAAGCACGTAATCAGCTGTTGTTACTGGTTGATTACAAGGGTAAAAATGGTAAGTGTTTGGAATTTTGTGTAAATTGGATTTAGTTGCTGTGTATCGCTCAGATGCATTAAGCTGCATGCGTAATGGACAATTTAGTTAAGCATTTAATACTGAACCTGGTGCACTTTCTCATGTGAATTAAGTGTGCTGGCATTTCTCAGCCTTTAACCTTTAACCCTCTGAGCACTGCTGAAGCACTTCTGCATTAAGTTGCAAAAACAAATTGGCAGCATTCTTATTTTTCAGATCACTGACTGAAAGCCATTATTAAAATAATGATCTGCAGCTGTCTTTATTCAATTCCATTGTCATGATATTTGTGCAGATGATTTTGCACAATATAATTTTCAGATGTATTATTTAATGGAAATTAACTACTATTTACAGAGCTAAAATGAATAGTCAATGCTCAAAGGGTTAATAAAATTAGGAAAAAAAACTTGTACTGTATTTCTTCAACAGTAATATACAAAATTCTTTCAAAAGGTTTATGCTATGAGATCCTGCTACAAATGTAAAAAGGCATTCCATGATGTAACCTCCTTTACTTATTTATGAGCACTCTCACTTGTTATTTTAATGATCATCATGTGTAGAATGCCTTTGATTGGTAAGTTTTGTTCTGCCTAATTATTCTCCCATGATTCCCTACTGCATCTTTATATTTTGGCATATAAAAGGTAACCCGTGGTTACCGGCACACTGAGTGAGTCTGTTCATCTCCATTTTTCAGTTAATTTGCAGAAATAACTGACAGCTGACACCATATGAGAATATATGTATAAAATAGACATGTAAACAGCACAGATACTGTAATGCACTCTGTCTTGTTGCTGGAAATGAAACACCATTATGGCTGTTCATATAATTTTTTTGTTGCTTTCACACTATAGTCTATGTATGAGGTGCTGCAGGTAATGACCACATTAACACTGAAGACTACATATTCCTGGCTGGAGCTTGAGTGGGTTTATGGCCCTGTCAGGCAAGGGTTTTGGTTAAAGCATTATTTGTCAGATAACCGCAGCACTTACAGAGAGATACTTTAGGGGTTAGCACCTTTCGAAAGGCCTTAATTCACAGGTGTGCAATGGAGACCTAGCTGTAACCCCACCCAAGCACTGGCCTGTTCCAACACATTGTATATCTTCTAGCCGCCACATTTACACAGTATCTTAAAATAACATTTGTGATAAATGTGCAATTTACCTAATTTATGGCACTATGATGTGCTCAGGGCTACATACAAGATGAAAATCTTAAATGGAGCTTGAACAGTGCACTTCACAACAAGAAATCAATATGCCATGGCTTAGAGAGCTATCTGCTAAGGTAAAATTAGCAGAAACTAACTACCAAGGAGCATAGCCCCAAATCTGTGACCACAGAGTGGTTATAGTAAACCAAAGTATAACTTAATAAAGGATTGGTATCTAACAAACAAGACTACCAACATTTGTGCATGAAATCTCAATTTTTGTAATATTTTATGTCCTGTACATATTGATCTTTCAATGCTCTTGACTTCTGTCCCAGCCAACTGTCTCTCTTGCAGGCACCACACCAACTCGAGATGACAGGGGGCCATGAATTATGTTTGAAAATTGGGCATTATCTAAAATCCACATTACCCAGCAAGCTTGACTGTGATATTAACAAAACATCTAATGAATGGTTACTCGTTGAGAAACCATGAAGCTGACTGAAACTTCAGGTTTACTTTTATCGATTTTTCCCCCCTTTTTTTAGTATGCAATATGTTTTCCTCAAGAAGCATCAAGATGTAATTGAGATTGTTCCCTTTCCCCCTTTTAACAGAAACACTGTATATACTGGACAGCTTTCACAATCAGCTTAACCCTTACAGTGCTATTCACAGCATTCGTTGGGCCGGTGATATGGAACTCCTGCTTACTCAGCAGCGAAAGAATTAAAAATTCAATCCCATTTTGTATTTGCTGAACTTTAAATGGATTTCTAATTGTCATCTGCTTTCCATGGTTGAATACAATGGATATATATACTGTGCATATCTGCTCTACATGTTAGAAGGCGAATACTGGTTATTTTATACATTTGAGAATTTAATGACATAATTTCTAGGATTCTGCTGAGCCATGTTCTCAAACATGTAAAACAGGCGCAGTATCTGCAATTAACCTGAGTATTAAATTCAGAAAGTAGTTGCAATTCAAATTCCATGTGAAGTCAACATTGTCTTTTTTAATTTCCTTAAAATTGTTTATTTAAATTTTGTTACAATGTCAACATCTTTTCTACTGAAAAATATTTTATATGTTAACATAATCGATTATTGTATGAAAGCACTCTGGACCACTGCAACAAAAACAGTGTATGAATGTAACAGGATACAATAAAAAGAAATATACATGTTACAGAACCAACGTAGGAATTCCATACCCTCAGTTTAAGTAAACAGTTCCGCCAGTCTGAGTGATGATTATTGGGTCATGCCATTCATTTTGTGTGTATATGTGCGTGCATGCGCGTGTGTCCGCACATTCTGTCCAGTGATATTGGTATTATTTTTCTTTATTTTTGTAAGTTAAAATATCACAAGCATTTATATATGCAAAATAGCTGAACATACAGAGAAGAGTAGAATGTTCAAAGCTTTAAAGTCATATTGTTTCTGTTCTAAACAAAATGCTACTGCAATTAACAGAATGCATGTGGCTCAATTGAATTTTGCAGCCATTTGCACATATGAAGAAATCCCATTTGACAATCCTGATAATCTGTTATTATCTAGTTATTCTGCAATGATGGAGGATATCTATACCAAATAAACGGCAGGGGCTGGATAAACAAGGAGATCTGTTACAGGTCAAGAGATCTTGCAGTAGAACTAAATGACCAAATGCCAATGGCAACCACATTCTACAAGGTCAAATGATATATGTCTTCAAAATCTTGTGTTAATACAGTGTAAAAACACTTAAATTCACTACTAGGAAAAACAAATGAAGGGATAGTCATTAAATTTCAGGCAAAGTCATGGTGATGGGGTAGAAGCAGCTCCAAGAAAATTCCTGGCCATTGTGTAAATACATATTGTCAGCACTCATTTTTACTATTGTACAACCTCAGATTACATTTGCATGATCTAAGGTGTTGTGCACTGAGTATTAATTGTGCATTCTGTAGGACAGCAGTGATTAATATAGGATATATTGCAATACCAAAGGCAACCACAGATTGAAATTATAATACACATCCAATTATCTAAGCTGCTCTGAAGGCAACCTCTCACTCAGCTTGGATAAATCAAAGTTGGGAGAACTGCAATTCAGTTATCAAAGAGTTAAACAATGCTAGAGGCATGAGCTTAGTTCAGAGAATCTAGAGGTTCCAAAGAACAAGAAGTGGTTACAGAGGAGTGCCCAGTACTGATTGTGCTATACTTTGCTGAATACTTATGCATTAGTCAATATGACTGCTGACCATTGTGTCCTTAGGGAGATATGTAGGTATGGATAATTCTGTTTAACTAAAAATGCTGGTAATGTCCTCTCTCCTGGGACTTTGATTCAGGTTATGTCCCCAGCCATTTGCCTGACCCTGAAGAAAGGGGCATTTGCAGCTAAAATGATATTTAAACTATTAAGTGTGATTACCCTCTCATTGTCACAAGCTACAAGCTCAGTACATTTGCAGAAGGGGTCATTGTACAGAAGCAGTATCACTTGAAGGAAGTGATACTTCACTGCCCTGAAGTGCAATTAATGGGGCAGGGAGGAGAGATGGGTAAACACTGAGTGATTAGAACCTTGTCAGTTGTGTACTCAGCATATACATTGTTGTGTTTTTACTGTGTATACTTTATAGAGAATATACAGGGTCAGAACAGGAGCTGACATATTTCATCATTTAATGTCTTAGTAATATGATTTGCTTGGCTGCAGCAGTTCAGGTCAAAATGGTCATGTTAGCAATGGTTATGTCTATTCTTGGGTTATATTTTCTACATCCTACCTCAGAAAAAACATTTTTAAAGATATATAAAAGGATTTGCAAATCTAGCAATTCAACAGAACACATTCTCGATTGTATTTACCTTTTAGCCATTCATCTTGCTATGTTCTATTCAAGCACTTATTGTCAATGATTGTGTGCTTTAAATTAAATCTGAGACCAGGTTAAATGTTTATCTCATAATTTTGAAGACATTTTTTTTTAAAAGTCAGCTGCAGCTGGTTCAAATTTTATTGGAAACTGGATAAACGCTTTTCAATAGTTCATAGCGCAGCCATGTTAAGTCAAATTAAACTATATGTCATCTATAACATTGTACTGGAAGGCAAAGATCTCAAGTTAGTCCTTTGCTATTTTAAGAATATACAGTATTGTTACAATTAAGTGGCCTTTATGTTAAAGCCTGAAGATTTTGGCAGAAACATCCAGTGTGTAGAGTACATTTGCTTTAAATCTGTGGGTAAGTACTGAATGCAGAAGAGGAAGGTGTATCAGGAAGCACAGTAAAATTGTCAGCTTTTCTGAAGGTACAGTCGCCTTGGTTACGCCTCAGTGGCCATGAAACCGAGTCTGCAAAAGCTGAAGAACTCAGCTCCTGAAAGCCTCATCAGGACTTGTCATCGCTCTAATGAATATCATTTAAATTGCTTTGTATATTGGAGGAGTTTGGATGTCGATTTAATTTGCGCATGTGTTTGAGTTCTTCTGCTTGGCTAGGCTAACAGAGAGTAACAGTCTAATGAAAAGTGAGTTGGTGACAGTGTGATGAGCCAGATCCCAATCAGACTTGTTTGAAGGGTTATTTTGACAGAGTATAGAAGTCAAGAAAGTAGAATTAAAAGAGGATGCATCGATTTCTTGTGTTTTCCCCATTTTTCTCTGTTAACTTTTTTTCCCTTGTCTGTGTGGAAATGAGACCTGATTTATTTTTCATAATTGCTACAAGCTTTCACTGCATCAACCTAATTTTGTGATTGTGCTCAAGCACATATTGAGGGAATTATTTAGGAGTATTAAAATCAAAAGTGACCTCTCAAACTAATGATGTGACTTTTCTGAATATTCCACTCACAGCAACACATGGTTTGAATTCTTTGATCTCAGCATGTTATTTTATTGAGAACGTTTTCTGCTGACTAACGAGGTAGTTTGCCACAAAGTTTGCAACAGAATTGTTAAAGAATTGATTGTGTTTTTATATTTGTTAATAAGATGTACACAACCAGACACACAAATATATAAGAATCTTCAGTCTGCATACTGTATATGCCGCAGTTCTTCTTTCTTATTCACACACCTTTCACATTTGTGCATGTGTGTGTTTATATTTATAATGTCATCCTGCTAAATATGAAGGTGGCTATAATACATCAGAACATAGTTATTCTCTTTGTATGTTTTAAAATCTGTTTTCAGTGTGCTGTCTTCCTGAAAGTCATTATAGACAGCTTGCAGTGCATCATGACAGAAAGCTGCATAGTGTTAATTGGACATGAGATGATAGAATGGGAACATTTGAAGTGTTGGGCTGATTAGCTTACATTTTGCATTATATAGATTTGAATTGCTGAAATTAAAAGTTGAAGAAAGAATAAAAACTTGAGATTTTTAACAATCAGAAATCAAATGGAACTCACAAACCGGAAAAATCATAGTGAACTGAATTTTGTTTTTGCAGGATTCATTTCCAGCATTTGAATAATACTCTGCTGCAGTAAGCAAGACCCAATGTTTTTCCAGCATTTAGCATTCAAAGATAAAATAAGTGAGCATCCTGGATTCAGCTTTTAATTTCTGTTCATTAGTACAGTTAGTAGTCTACAGACGGAAAAAACATTTTGGAATATATTTCAAATACCTGCCAAATGAATAGTCTAGTCAGGCAAAAACATTGTTCTTAATGTTACAAATGCAAAGTTTGACTATTTGTATCATGATGACTTGCCTGTCATGTTTACTCAATTTCAAATTTAGATTTTCATTATCTTATTATAACTCTATCAAATGGAAGACAAGAAATGCCAAATTTTGGAGATAAACTTCTTTGCTGTTTATTATATTATAAGAATTTGTTTTACTGAAGAACATTCTTGTATAATAATTGGAAACATGCTTGTGTTGGAAACACTTAAAGACTTAGTACTTCATGGCTTAAAAGCATATAACACATTGCTTAGTGTTTGGCAGATCTATTGTTTTACCTGTATTTTAAATAACCATGTTACAATCGGCAGATTAAAGCAGACTAGGTAAAAGATTTCTCCAAAGTAGCAAAGCAGCGGCTGTCTAAGGCTGATCCAATCACACTCTGATTGGCTGGAGGATTGCTGTGAGCTTAAATAACTTGCAAGTTGAAATGGAAGGCAGTCTCTCAGTGCGTAATTAAATGATAAGTTCATATTCATGGGACAATTGTAAGTTACTGAGACTGTCATAGACAACGCCAAAAATAGTCAGTCTCATGATGAATACCCTTATTAACAGCTACACTGCTCTCTGTTCATTGAATCTGGCCTGGGAATACTATGAGATGAAGCCCTGTTTGTAGAGTGTGTCCCTGTAGATCATTTAAAAAGAATCTTGGGAAAGACAAGGCAGAATCTGATTTCTAATCAAAACATACATCTTTACAGAATTTGATCAGTATAATATTATAAAATATATTTTCCAGACATTTATTGAATGAATTTCAGTTCAAAAAACAATAATATTCACATAAGCATAATCTTTATGTAATAAAAACCTAATTTTTACGGTTTAACAGCAATTATGTCTTAACCACATGATTGATGATTCCATAAGAATTTCATAAATTACTATTAAAATGCATGGGATATGTCATGGTTCCTTTAAGAGTTATTTTAAAATAATGGTGCTGAAATTTCAAATGTTGTGCATATGACTGGATTTCCAATGCTACAATTTCAAACAATCTCAACCACAAAAAAAAATTGGAACAATGAGCTGTTGGTGAAAATACTAAAACTCACATCATGTCAGCAAATGAATAGTTACAGTCATTTCTACAACGTCAAAAAATGAGACTTCTTAACTCCTTTACTACCAAAGATGCCATTTGACATTGCCACGGTATTCCCTGGTGCCAGAAACATATCAGATGATGTCAGGTATGCAAAGTGGGTGTAGACTGTAGCAAAGTGACAACCCAATAGAAACTGTAGTGTCTGACACAGTAAAAGTGCTACTTTATCTTGGGATATTTGCATTCTCTAGATCTGCACCCCAGATTTTCCTGATCTCTATCGAAGAGAAGCAGCCATGAGTCTGAATGTTGCACCAGAATGCTACTGGGTTGGTTGGGCACATGCAGTAGAATTCTCATAAGCTACTCCAAATGACGCAAGTTTTACAAAATCAAATTTCATTCTATTTTCTATGCGTTACCTATTTATCCAGCATAATCCATATGCATTACGATCACTAAATCATCCTCATAATCCTTCAGCTATACCTATAATTTTGTTTGGTAGGAATATGGGATTAGTATAGGATTAGTATAAATGGGTGGTTGATGTTCGGCACAGACT
Organism: Heterodontus francisci; assembly: GCF_036365525.1. NCBI lineage: Eukaryota > Metazoa > Chordata > Chondrichthyes > Heterodontiformes > Heterodontidae > Heterodontus > Heterodontus francisci. The sequence goes on from NC_090387.1 coordinate 42,320,211, forward strand.
CGGTGGGCCGAAGGGCCTGTTTCAGTGCTGTATCTCTAATCTAATCTAATCTATAATTACACAGGGGGAAGAAATAAAATGGGTTTAATAAAATGGAGAGATTCTTAGTTATAAATTTGAACATGAACTAATTAATAGTCAGCTCTTCATCCATTTGCAACCTGTTTCAAGTTAAAGCAGAAGTTAAAGAGTCCATACAGAACTTGGCAGCAGTTCATAGAAGCTGAATATTAATTACAAGAATTATTAGTAAAATTTGGTTCATAATTTGTAAATATAACACTGCAGTCATTGAATCCTTAGTGAGGTGGTGGAAATGTGGGGGCGGGGGGGGGGAGGGGGGGTGCGTTGGTAGTGGCATTAAAGTCGAGGTGGTCAACTTATCACCTCGTTCCCACTCAACCATCATATTTCCTGGAGCCTTCCACTGGGTGGCTCCAGCATCTGTCTGAATCAGATTTGACCCACATGCATCCATGCAAATTGGGAATCCTACGGCATACATAGGACCCCGATGATATTTGTATAGCCTACAGGAAAGTGTGTACTCTGCTCAGTAAAGGCTGGTGGACGTGAGGAAGAGGTCTGAAAAGATGAGCGTTTAGAATTGTTTTTATGGAGCCAAGAGGAACAGGAGTACCTCCTCCCGGCTGTGTAAGAATAATGTGGGCCACTGTCGCTCTGGGCTCCCCCCATTCATTGCAACTGCACCCTGGTTGGGTCTATCTGTTGGCCTCTGGGCCACCCAATATTGCACCAGAAAGCTGCAGTGGGACATCTCACCTGCTGTATCTTAATGAGGCCTGTCTCTCAAAGTGAACCAAGCCTCCCACGGCAGGTATTGGCAGACGACCAGCCTGCATCGATAGCGGCCGTCCGATTGTTGAAATCCTCCTTTTGTGTTTTATGCAAGCTGGTGTCTGCTGACTGGAGTTAACAAATTACAGCTTCAATAAAACCCAATACTTTTTACCTTACAAGTTATGACAGAGTGTATCAGGTCAAGTATAGCAGGTGTTAGATGCAAACTACAGTTCCTTCTAAATTGCCTATTGATGAGTCCCATCCCTTTACCGTGTAATATCCCCTACTTTACCAGTGTGATACTTCTTTCCTGACACGCTTGGTCATCTCTGAGGGAGAATGTCTAATTAGTGCCAGTTTTGGGGCAGTTTTGTGGTGGACTTTCTGCGAAACCCAACTTGCATAAGTGAAAAGTCAACACAGCAATGTGGTGATCCCACCAACTACTCTTATGCAAAAGGTCCATTTGTGACATTTATTTGGCTATAATTGCATTGTAATTTTGGTTCTCTAATACAATATTTTTGTATTAAATTTACCGATTTCACATTGCTGTATTAGCCTGAATCACAACCAGATAGAAAATGGCTGTAAATTGCAGACAGCAGGAGGTTTTTTGGTTCAATCAGATCTATGTCTCCTTGCAAGATTCTCTGAGGGAAAGTATTATTTACTTAACTTGCAATCTTAAGTAATCCAATTACTACCTTTGAGATTATGTGACACTTCAGTCGTCAAAGTTGAAAATGCCCTCAGAATGATGACGTTACTGCATCATGAATTAATAATGGTGGAGAAAATTACAAAGTGGTGAATTATAAAAGAATTTTTATGCATATAACAGTCAGCATCCCTTTTCCCTCTCTACTAGCCTAACTCTGTCAAATGGTTCAATTTCAATGGTTTTTAAAGTAATTTGACAGACAGCATTTTATAACATCATTTTATTGCCGTAAAGGACATAATTTTCGCTTATTGGAGAGGAGAATTTTTGAGAAGCTATACAAATTTTGAAAAGTTGTCAGGTCTAGGTCCAGGTCTTCAATACTCTAATGCTGCAACGTATTTTTCCAATGTGATATGCTCTAATATTTCAGATCCAGTTACAGTCTGGGTAATGCATCTCAGATCTTTGGATAATTAAGTCATGCAACAGTGTAGAACTAAACTAATGCTAGATACCATCTCCTCAAGGTCACACCTTTATTTTCAGACAAATGAAAACAAACTTACAATGCAAATATGTTAGAGAAACATTATTACAACAGCCATTACTGCGAACATTTCACAATTACTAACCTCCCCTCCCAACATAGAATTGGTTATTTAGCTGCAGATGTGTAATTACCTGCAACTGTAACTGGATCCCTACACTATGGATTCGGACAGACGACACTCCATATGAGGAAAAAGCAACACAAATCTCATTCCAGAACAAGAAAACAACACTAGATTTCAGTTTAAGCAGATTCATCTTCTGTGCTGAAGATAAACCAGTCCAGGTCAAAAAAAGAATTACAGATGGTCAGAATAATAATTCAAATAAATTTGTTTTACATATATTCACTGTTCATTATAGAGTGTCATAAATCATTATTTACCCAGGCGATATGTATGGCCTCTGTTGCATTGCTTCTTTCTGCATGATTTGACCTAGGTCAGAAATCGTGGAAAATAACCTTTAATATGTTCTAAACGACCAGTTTGTAAAATTCAAATTGCACGGACACACATGGAAAATCTAAGAATATTTTAGTCAGTGCAGCAATGTGGAAACTGCATTTCACGAACTAAATTCAAAATGTGATAGTACAATAAACCCGTTAGCATAGGCAGGGAAACAGACACAGCTCCATAGCTGCGGCAGCAGCAGCTACACTCGACACAAATAAGCATGTTGCACAATAAATACCAGTCATTGCTTTAATTAGGAATTCAATTGCAGTTGGAAACCACTTGCCTCCAGTGAGATTATACCATTTAACATTTCTATTAACATTTTTAATCGCTCTTCTTCGTTTTAATTTACCCTGCTGTGTTTTCATCAACACATGTAAAACCTCTTGTTTTCTCTTTTTAATACATTAATAGTATAGAAAAATTGCAGTCTAGGAATTTTTTTAAAGGTAATGTAATTTACGGAGGTGTTCATTGGACCTCTATTTCACATATTTTCATGATGTGCCTTTAGGTGTGAAAAATATAATTCAAAATTAACAGGAGGAAAAATAATTTCAGACTATTTTCTCAACCTTGGTTGGATTCAAAAAGATCGGGAAGCTACTAAGTACTTAGGAGTGCAGTAAAGCCAAAGGCCCACTTCAGAGTGGCAGATAACATAATAAAATAATTTACAAAGAGACTGAAATTCCTGTCTTTGCTAATGTTAGCAAAAACATAGGCTTGAGTACAAAAGCAGTGAAATAACTCAGATTTGTGAGGAAAGGAATTTCGGCCCTTTATTCTGTAGGATTCTCTTATTCAGAGGACAAGAGTCTGCTCGAGTCTGATAGAATTTCAACACCCTGTTTAGGTTAGAAAACCAAGCTTAGATTCATACACAACTTTGGACAAGGTTGTTTTGCAACCTAATCATTGCAAAATCCTGAATTCCAATTTGGTGCATCATTTTGTCTTGGATGCAGACAGATTTGGAGTTGGGTTGCAAACGGATGTATGAGCTGCACACCCAATTCTGTCCTTCAGCATATAAACCATTGCCACTGTCGATGACCAAATATGATGATCCTTAGTTGGCTGTTTCTCGCATGCAAGCAGAGATGCTGCAGGACAGTGGGAGAGTTCAGAGATAGTCAGGGTCATTTTCACTTCTTCTGGTCAACCACTAAAACTGACTAAACAATAAAATAACTACTCCAAAACAAAATACCATCTGTTGTTTGTTGTAAGAAACCTTTCTGATAGCCATGAAAAAAATGAAACACAAATCAAACCATCTTCTAGTCTTATGAAGGGATGGTGATAAGGGCAGATATTTGTATTTTAAATTTAGCAAAATAAATTAATAGTTTCTTGTTGAATTTAACATCCCCCCCCCCCACCCCCAAAAAGGGATTTCTAGTGCTCATGACATTTCTAGATGCCAACAAGTTTAAGAATTATGCAACATAATAGCTAAGCATATACTCACAAAATAACATAGTAAATTGTAATTACAGTTCATCAAAAAATAAAGAAAACTGAAAAACAAACTTAAAAATACTAAAAGAGAGCAGAAATATTAAGGAGAAATGAATCTCAAGACCAGTTGTAACTTACTGTGGTCCAGCAAAGAATTCATACAAATGTGACAGCATGTGACTTTTACTATGTTTACATTCACAGATAACTCATCCAAACTGAATGTGGTATTAAAGCATTCACATTCATCTGTACTCTGCCATTGAGTGTCAGATGATATGAGATAACCAGCCCAGCAATTGTGCTGTTTTTCTCTTGGCAACAAGTGTAAATAAATTCAGATCAGGCTATTTACCTTGACTGATTCAAATCTTATTGTTTCACGGTCACCTTTAAACTTGAGCTCAGAGGTGGAAGTTGCAGGTTCGGTTTTCCATGCAAATACACCACAAATGTAAATGTAAATTTGCACTCTGAACTCATGTGGCCCTATTTAAAAGAATTTGCATTGATATAGAACCTTTCAAGGCCCCAGGACAATCCAACCTGCGTCATAGTTGAAGAACTACTTGTGTCTTGAAGTCACTGTTACAATTCAGGGAAGCACGTGCAGCAATTTTATGTACAGCAAGATGCCACAAATAAAACGATGAGATTAGTGGCCGGATAATCTGTTTTAGTGATGTTTAGTGCCAGAGGGTTGGTATTCCATTCCTGGGTCAGGACCCTGATGTCGCATTCACGGCCAAGTCCTGACCCTGTACCACATCAGCAACATGCATGCGTTGCAAATTTAATTGTCAAAGGAATTAATTGGCCTAGAGTCATGTTCACTGTCCAATTAACGGAGGCAGGACACTGGGAGGAGCAGGCCTGATTTAAAGGGCGAGTGGCAGCCTAGGATGGAGCTGAATCTGAGCAGAGGGCTCCTGTGCCAGGGCAGCCCTCTGTTTTTCTGATGCCTCACTTGAGGTGCTGCTGGCAGCGGTGACAGTATAGAGAAGCATCCTGTTCCCTTCCAGTGGCAATAGCAAGCCTGCAAAGCTGAGCAGGAAGCCATGGCTGGAGGTGGCTCATGAGATCAACAGCAGAGGAGTGGTGAGGGGGAACTGGGTCCAGTGCAGGAAACATTTCAATGACCTGCTCTGTTCTGGCAGGCTGAGTCCAAATTAGACCCAGATGGCATGGCTCCTGGTCAACAGTCACCAGAATGCAAAAGAGGGAGGCATCCTGAGGAAACAGCAGAGATGTGTGCACAGCATCATTGATGACCCACAAGCATAGCTCATTATCTATGGGCTGCAGAGATGTCTGCATCACGTATGCAAATAAAAAAGTTGCAAGTGGTGAGGGACAGAGGCATCGTCCTAAAGGCTGCTTCTTGCACCTTGCCAATTGGTTTCTTGCAAGCCAAATGGGAGAACAATGCCAGGGAGAGCAAGAGGGCATGCTTGGACACTAGGGTCCCTCAGCTCATGTCACTGACGCAGTTCAAAAGCTGGCCCCTGATTTGGCCAGCATGGTAAGCCACCGCAACTTTGGAGACAGAGAAACAGGAATCCAACATAGACAGGGTGAAAAGATCCAGGTTCAGGGATGCATGGCAATCCTTCCCATGCAACAAACTGTCAATGCTTAAGCTGTCACTTCATTATCTCATGCAGCTGAAGGATCTGTTGGTTGTGCCAATTTCTGATAACGATCTTCTGTTATGTCTCCCACAGGGCCAGCAGCAGAGGAGGAGGAGTCAAGACACTGCCAACCTGTTCTGTAGGAGTCAAGGGAGGAATACACCTCAGAGCCTGCACCATCACATCTTTCTTGCGCACCATCCACCAGCCCAGATACTCTCACCTTTGTGGGTTCTTATACATTATTAAAGAGTGTGGCACAGAGTGCAGCACACATCACTACAGAGGAGGAGGATACGGGGGAGGCAGAGTTGGCTGTGGCCAGTCCCCTCAAAGGATGGAGGCTAAAGGCAGCCCTGCTCAGCAGGGTGGAGATGCAGAGCCTAGGGAGTCACAGAACAGGCAGCTCTACCTGGAGGACAAACATGAGAAGTGTTCCCACATGGAATTACCTGAGGCACTGCAGAGTCATGAGCTGAGAAGGCTCACACCTCTCTTGAGGGCCATGTTATGAAGTGTGCAAAAGACCACCATAATGCGTGAGACCCTTGAGGGATTGTACTGAAGGATGCCACCCGACCAGTCAAAGCAGCTAAACCTTATCTTCATGAGGTTGATAGCCTGCTCAGTGATGACCCTTGTGCTCAGGTTGCATTGGCTGTAGTATCTCTGAGCCTCCAGGATGGGGTAACACGCCAGAATCATCAGCCATCTCCTCACGGGATAAGCCTTATCCGCTAATAGCCATCCATGAAGAGCTGTGATTGCTGAAGAATGAGGGCATTGTGGGGATAGCATGCACATACCTGAATAAAACACTTTCTGTGGTCACATACCAGCTGAATGTTTAGGGAGTGGAATCCCTTCCTATTGAGGAATCTCCCTGAATGGTCAGTCCTTGCCTTGATGGCCACACGGGTGCAATCAATGATCCCTTGCGCCTGAAGGAATCCGGCGACAAAGGAAAATCCCACTGCCCTTTGTGCTTAAGTGCCACTATCCACCTTGAATTCAATATAATCTCCTGCCCTGTCGAACAGACCATCCATTACCTCTGTGATGCAATGATGTACTGCTGCCTGCGAGTTGCTGCCAATGTCTGCTACCGCTCCTTGGAAGGAACCAGTTGCAAAAGAGTGCATGACCACTGTGACCTTTACAGCCACAGGAAGGCCATGGCAATGATTCCTACAAACCCTCTATGACCTGCAATAAGGGCTCAACTATTTGCCTGGACTGGCGCAGCCTTCTGTGGCACTGACGCTCCGACATGTCCATGCAGCTTCTCCTTTGGTGGTAGACCGTCTGCTGAGGGTATTGCATCTGTTGCCTTCCTGCCCCTCGTTCCTCACCCCTGCCCCCTGTTGCCCAGGGGTCTGCCTCTGCTCCAGCAGATGCTGCTCATCATCACTAGTTGATCCTATCTCAGAGTAGCTGAATCCCATTTCCTGTCCTTCCTTCCTTTCTATTGGAATGTGCAGTCTTCCTGAGCACCCCCTCTCATGAACCTGTCAGGCCCGTAAGCAGTGGGACCCATCAACCACCTCGCGTCATCCGCCCCCCCCCCAAAGCTGCCCCCTCCCAAAATGCCCTTGTCAAGGAACTCTAAAGCTGGTTGCCTGTGGATGAGGGCCTTTGCTGCGCCTTCCCTCTTTAATGGAGCCTCTTGCTGCTGTCCCACCATTCTGAATGGCTTCCCACTTTGCACCTCCTGCTCCCTGTCGTGATTCAGATGCTGCGAGGATTCCATGCCTCCAAAAGAAAATTTAAAACTGGCACTTAATGAGCTGACAACAAGCTCGTTAAGTGGCTGAACTGGTCATTTATTCATCTCAGGCGGGTGGCTCCTCCGACTCTCAGTGAAGCCTTTTAAATTTTAAACGTGCCAGTTTAACGTCGGGAAACTGGCACGCCGACCTGAGGGGCAGGTTTAATTGACCGTCTGCCCTTCATTCCCGCCCTTTCATTTAAATAAAAATCCCGACCAGAGGATCCTTTATGTCCATCTGAGGGAGCAGGAAGGGCCTCAGTTTAACTTCTCGTCACAAAGACAGCACCTCCAAACTGTGCAGCATTCCCTCAGTACTACACTAAGGGGTCAACCTAGATGGTGTGCTCAAATCTCTGGAGTAGGGCATAAACCTATAAACTCCTGAGGCAAGAGTGCTAACACTGAACCCAGGTGGATGCCAATTACTAACCATAAAGTCCACACCCATTCAAATGTTCTCCACCAAAAGGAAAAAACTTGGAAATGCGGTTAGTTCTGGCAAAGCTGTTGTGAGATGACTAAAGTGCATCCTTAATTTCCAATTACATATTTTGTTGGGAAATTTAAATAGACATTGTGAAAGGATTGAAGTCTCTGTGTTTAGAATACATGGATTGGTTAACCAATGGGTAAATCTCTGCTTCCTATCGCACGCAGGATTGGTGATTAGCTCAAACAGCAGAAACAGATTCATAAATCTGGCCTAGTTTTACTTTGGGGGATCTGAATTAGGTTACAAAGACAGCTTATACTAAATCCACGGAGACAAAGAGCTGGATTTTAACGTGCAGACATGCAGGGAGTAAGGTGGGGGGGGGCGGCGGGGGATGGGAGTTAGGGAGAGTGGGGTGGTGGAGAGACCGCATAAAGCACAAAAACCTCGGACATTTGTTAAGAGAGTCTTTCAGTAGCTTCTTAGCACATTCCATTTTATTAGCATTTTATTTCCATGTTTTTCATTCAAACAGCAGCAGCTGCTGTGATGATGGTCTGCATCACATCTCCAGTATTTAAAGGGACAATCCAAACATGCAAGTTGAAGGAGCTCGAGTTGGCTGTCAGTGGACTAGAAGTGTTGGATTGGAGTCCACGGATACAAAGGTTGTGCCTTGCTTCACATACGTCTCCTATGATGTGCTACTGGGGGTTGTGAGAAGTAGGAGAGAGTTACTATTTCCTAGCAATAGGAGGAAGAAGAATGCAACTGCAACCAAGAAAGCATGTCTGGAGGTGGCAGAGGTGGTCCATAGCAGTGCCACACTCATGGCGCCAATGCAAGAAGTGATTTAAGGGCTTAACCAAGGCAGGAAAGGTGAGAGCATTGGCACATTCAGCTACATCCTGAAATGTGTATTACCCCAACCCTCTCTGCCTTCTCAAGCCTATTCCAGAACCTCACTCCCAACACTAGGTGCACCCATCCCTCTCTGTCTGTGCACTTCCTTACATCCACCACTGGCACTCATCCTTATCTTAAAGCAATGCGATGCCTCTCCTTCATATTGACCCTCAACAAATGTTGTCCATCCATCAAACAAGCACATGCCATTACTCTCATTCACAGCTTTCTTCTTTCCCTCCATGCAGGAGAAGAGAGCACAGAACACCTGGGAAAGGGAAAGAACCAGATGTGGCCCTCCAGCTATCTCGCAATTAACAGCTATAGAGGAGGAGGCACTGGACATCAGCAGAGTCTCAGCATGCCTGCTTGTCAAAGATGTGGAGATGGAGGCCTCCAAGTTATTTGGTGACAGCATTAATATCAAACAGCCACAAGATCTACAACACTAAGTCATGTTGGCTTGATAGCAACAGCAAGTGAAATATCATCATGTTCATAATGATAACTTCGAACATTCTTACCTTGAGAATACTCATTCATGTCTTTTATCTCCTACAGGGCCTTCACAAATCCAGCAGGAGGTGGCCGAGGTCATTGCCACTGACTCCTCAGAGGAACTCAACCCTTCTGAGGGTGCTTCATCACACGACTCATGCAGACCTTGCACCAGCTCAGATACTCACAATTCTGTGGGACAAGTTAGTGAGATCTGGGTTTTCGCCTGGTGACTTGCACTTCACAAGTGAGCAAGAGAGGGGGACAGCAATGAAGAGTTCACATTGGAGGGCGCAGGACTTTCCAAGCTCTGCTCAGCTGGGCACAGATGCTGTACCCTGAGGATCATCAATGAAACGGATAATCGTTGAGGAGCAGTAGAGAGAGTGTGATGTACTAATAGGCATTCCAAGCACACTGTCCACAATTGCAGAGAGATGGGAGGAGTCGGCCTCAAGCATGAATGGGTTCCTGTCGCAGGTCAGTGCGATGATGTCTTCCATGAATAAAGTGACCAACAACATGGAGCATCAAATGTAGCAATCAAACGATTGCATGCAGGCCTTTGACAAGGGCTTGCACTCTGGGTGCCATCTTAAATAGAATGACTGATACTTCAGCCTTGACCTTTCAGTGCCCCATTGATCTGCAGCAAAGTGCTCTCCAACAATGTGATAGCAATGAAGTGTTGCTGGGCAATGAGTGAGATGATGGTGAAAGGTGGTAAAAATGGGGACTCTGCTCAAAGTGCTCCACTTCTCACCCATGGCAGTTATTTATTGGCGTATTTCCTGAGATTGCTTCAGCCCGCTCAATTGTTCTCACCTTGCTTTCAATAACAAGATCCAGGAAGCCTGGGAATGCCATGGACCCAGAGCTAAAGTGAAAAATCTGTGTCAAAATCACTCTAATTTAATGATTAGCATATGCTAATTTGCAACCCACCTCTCCAGAGGGGGTTGCGCACGCAGCCTGACCCACTGCCGTGAAACAAGAAGTTGGTGGGTTCGAGTTGGCTTCCTGACGCACTGCCAAGTTTGCTGGTTTTAAGACCACATTCACACCCGAGCCTATGTGCTCCTGCACATTAAAACCCAGCCCAAAGTAATCAGTACGAGGCTGAATTAATCGATAATCATAGATGTTCAAAAAAGAAAAGAAAATAGACTCAAATTTCTGGCTTCACATTTTTCAAACTTCTGTGAATGGCTGAAACTTCCATCTTAATACTTTGGTCTTCAAATAAAGTCACTCTTAAACCAGAAATCACTAAGGGAGAGAGAGACCAAAGTGAATCCTAATTTCACATTAAATCAAGTCATGGTTGACTGTGTCAAAAGCTCGCCTTGGGTCAGCAGCAAAAACATTCTCACAAGTTCAGCACTGGCACCAGCACTAGCTATCTATCAAAAACATCAAACAATGATGTACAGGAACAGTGGCAGTTCCTTTAATTGAACTTGGGTCATTGCTATCATTGCTTTCTTCCAAATAAAAATCAGGCTGGTAATGAACAGCCACCTTAAGAACACCCAACATAACAGGAATAAGAGAACTGGGTTTATAATCAACATGAAGCTTATACATTTCTTAAGCATTAATTTCACTGTTAAAAGATAACTAACCTTAAAAAAAAACAAGAAATGCTGGAAATACTCAGCAGGTCTGGCAGCATCTGTGGAAAGAGAAGCAGAGTTAACGTTTCAGGTCAGTGACCCTTCTTCAGAACTGCAAATATTAGAAATGTGATAGGTTATAAGCAAGTACAGCGGGGGTGAGGCAAGAGATAACAAAGGAGAAGGTGTAGATAGGACAAGGTCACAGAATAGCTGACCAGAAAGCCATGGAGCAAAGGCAAACAATATGTTAATAGTGTGTTGAAAGACAAAGCATTAGTACAGATAGGGTGTTAACGGACTGAAAATTGAACAGCCGCAAGTACAAACATGAAAAAAAACAGTGGGTAAGCAAACTGAAAGATGAAATAAAATAAAATAAACACAAAAAAACCCAAAAATAGATAAATATATAAAAAAAGAAAAAATAACTAAAAATGAAAATAAAATGGGGGGCCCGTCATGCTCTGAAATTATTGAACTCAATGTTCAGTCCGGCAGGCTGTAGTGTGCCTAATTGGTAAATGAGATGCTGTTCCTCGAGCTTGCGTTGATGTTCACTGGAACACTGCAGCAATCCCAGGTCAGAGATGTGAGCATGAGAGCAAGGGGGTGTGTTGAAATGTCAAGCAACCGGAAGCTCAGGGTCCGGCTTGCGGACTGAGCGGAGATGTTCCACAAAGCGGTCACCCAGTCTGCGTTTGATCTCCCCAATGTAGAGGAGACCACACTGTGAGCAGCGAATACAGTATACTACATTGAAAGAAGTACAAGTAAATCGCTGCTTCACCTGAAAGGAGTGTTTGGGGCCTGGGATAGTGAGGAGAGAGGAGATAAATGGACAGGTATTACATCTCCTACGATTGCAGTGGAAGGTGCCATGGGAAGGGGATGAGGTGGTGGGGGTAATGGAAGAGTGGACCAGAGTGTCGGGGAGGGAACGATCCCTTCGGAATGCTGACAGGGGAAGGGAGGGGAGATGTGTTTGGTAGTGGCATCGCGCTTCTGATATGTCTTCCCTTTTCCTCACCCGAGAATTCCCCCCCACTGTGTGACAGGACCCTCAACCGTGTCCGGCCCATTTCCTGTATCTCTACCCTCAGTACTGAGTATTTCCAGCATTTTGCATTTTTATTTCAGATTTCCAGCTTCGGCAGTATTTTGCTTTTATTAAAAAAAAACGCATTGGCTGTAGCATCAGGACCAACTTCTTTACAGTCAACCATTTTATGCAAGCAATGAGAGATGTAATGCATGGCTCAAAATCAAACTCTCAATAACTCTTCAAGGGACCAAAGATTAGAATTCCTAAACTATTATTAAAAGTCAGATACCACCAGCAAATAATCATTAAATATAGAACCGATGATTGAGCTTTCCCAAAGAGGACCAAAACCAGTCAGGTTAAAATTATGTTTAAGGGGCCTAGCTAAAACTGCCAATTTGCAGACAAATTGTACCCTCATTCCTTTTACTGAGCCAGTGAAAAGACATTTGTGAGAGGCAATCATTAAAGTTCTCACTACAGTTTTCCCAATAAGGTTGAATAAAGAGAATGCACAACTGACCCATACAGACCAGATGGTCCCAGATTTAATTCCTAGACTGTGCTGAGTTAAATGATCTGAACAGGAGCAACACCATAATTCGTTCCAGCACCCCTTGGGTTCTGGATGAGGGGGAAAAAATCAAACACAGCTGCTGGAGCCTTGTTGGAAAGTACATGTGTTAATGACACTGAATGAGGACAGGGACAGGTTGTAACGTCCTCATGATGCTCACTGTCTATGGTCACATCTGACTAATGGCCGCTTGAGCACCCATGAAACCACACCCCAGCAAAGAGTTAAAGCTTTCGTGGGAGGGGGAAGGAGGATTAAAAAAAAGAATGTCATAAGAGAGGCACATTCCTATCTTCCCCTTCTTGTGCACAGGTAACCAAAAACAGAATGTTTTAACCACTACTCACCACAGTAAAATATTTACACTTCTTATGCATCTGCCAGCATAACCCTGAGATGTAGTCCAGTCGCTCTATAATCTGCAGTTCAATGTAATCCATTCTCCCAGAAGTATTTTGACCTTCCTCTCCCCAACATATCCCTTAGCTCATTACATAGTATGGGGGAAAAGGATCATAAACCAGCTGGTGTGGATATCCAGAGGTCTCATTTACTGAAGAAACAAAAAGTTGGCAAAAATAGTCTAATGAAATGCTAATGTACAAATCAGGGCTCCTCATGGCATCAATTGCACTATGTCTAAAACACAAAGTTAACAAATCATAGTCCACACTCAATCCAGGGATACAGACATTCAATCACTTCTGTCAGCAATGTACACAAGACATAAAATAATAATAGCATACACTCGATTCAGTGGAGCGAATTCTTCACAGAACATTTAAGCAAGTATTGGAATGTCAAGGGTTCAGTTCCAATAAACCTATATAAGAGGGTCAAGTTACTGATTGCTTTAGGACTTGGCAATACATATTAAGTGGATAGGGTGGGGGTGCATTGTGGCAAGATGGTGATCCAGCATGTTGGTGCATCTTTAGATTATGTCACAGATTGACTTTGCCTGTATAATTACCAATGCTACCCAAACACTGAGCTCTCAGTTGGGCAGAGCCCAGGAACCTGGTCTGCAAGAAAGAAAAGGGACAGAAGAGTCATAGCTGCTCTTGTGTGCTTTCTAGATACTCTGGGCTAAAAACTTGTTTGCTGGTTTTTTTAGGTGCAGGAGTCATGATTTGCGACTTGCCTGAGTCGATCCCATTGGAGATAGGCAGCTTGAGAATTTGGTGTTTCCACCTCATTACCATGGTTGTAGCAAGGAGCCCGCGGGTTCCTTACTGCTGGCTTCCTCTGTGCCTCTCCGAGATGCCTCTGTGCTCAGTAGGGGGCCAATCAGTGTTGTGCTGAGAGCACTTCTTGCAGCCAGACTGTTCTTTTTAAAGGCCTCCTAGTCTCTTAAAGGGAAACAGCACTGAATAATGTTGCTGGAACTTAAAGCATGGAAAATAGAACACCAGGGCAGAATGGGTTCCAGGGTACCAGGTGTTGCACTAGAGGCAGTAGTGGTAGAGGTGGGCAGCAAGAGAGACAACATGGCTCCGCAGGGGGCTAGGAGGCCTTCTGATAGGGATAGGAAATGGGAGCAGGGGGCCAGAGAGATCAACTCCCAGAGACTGGACCCGAGGACCTGACAGCAATATCAGAAGAAGTCTCATGACCTCATGTGGGTGGTCAAGGTCATTGAATGCATCTTTCACATGACATCTCCTACCCATCACACCACAAGCCTCTCATGCTGATCCATACACCCACACCTCCATCACTCACCCAGCAGTGCTCCCTGGCATTCAGGAGTCACACATAATATTCAAATAATTCATCTCACCCCCACACACATACCAATGCTGCCAGTCTCACAATCTCTTGCTGCCTCCACATACCTCCAGCTATTCAGCTATGGCATGCACATCACCCAAATGCAATCACTGACATTCTGCTCTCCCTCTTGCAGGACAAGTTGGCACACAATAGAAGAGAACAGAGCAGAACTGGCACAGGACAAGGACGCCTGTATCTCCTAAGTACTACAGAGGAGATGACTCAGCATCACAGGCTGCTGGAATGGAGACTGTGACATCAGGCTTCACTAAGAATATTGAAAATAATGTTATTCTCCTGCCTTATGCCTCTTCCCCACTCCCAGCCCACCCTCATCATGCTATCTGGCATGATGAGCAAGCTGCTAATGTTCTGACCATGGACCTCTTGATTTCCACCCCATGCCGCCAACACCCTTCCACCACCCACCACACCGCCCCCCCCCCACCACCATCCCAACCTTGTCCTTCTGAGTTTCCGCTTTCAGATATGCCAGAACTGCCATCATACCCGACCATATAAGTCCAAGGAGGAAGAGAGAGAGAGCAATAGCACAGCACTGATGAAGAGGCCCTTTCACTTAACCTGATACTTGCACCCAGCAGCTCGGATACTGGCATTGAAAGTACCTTAGAGGCTACTATAGAGTTGGTAACAGCAACGTGATGAGTCATCTGGGCATGAGTGGGCTGACCAGGGAAAGGATGGTTCATTTGCAGTTCGCCAGAGGGCAAGATCACAGATACGTTCTGCTACAGGGGTCTCAGATGAGGAATTCAATGGGTGGCATACAGAGGTGCGCTAATGGACTTGCACACTGAGATGCTGGGTGCATTGACTGGTCTGTGAGACAGTCTCCTGTCACTATCAAGAAGAATGGAGGAATCTGACTCCAGGTTGGCAGAGGGCATTGCAGAGAGTTTGCTCTTTCCACAGCCTGTGCTCCATCTCCCTGTTTTACTGCAAATGCAGAGGCACAGACACTTCTGCCGCCACACCTGTTGCAGACTTTGTGTGGACAGGCTACCTAATCCTCTGCCCTTCCTGTGATGATGCAGTAACACTCCCTGGTGAATTCAGGAACTCAGCACAACACTCCAGTGTAATCTGCAATAGCAGAAGTTCTTAAAAATTACATTAACTGCAACTTGATTGCCTGGTCCTTTCAAGAATACTGGAATTGGGCCCTTTTTGAAGTTCAGTGCTTGTTGTTTGCAGAGTGACACGCAAATTCTGGCGTTGCATCAGCTGATCGGGCTGTATGATGTCAGAATAACACTCCTCCATGAGTTTCCCTTGCACACTGGAGACACCTGCCCAGTTGCCATTCTCAAGAAATTGCGCTGCACGGGTCGCGCAGAAACAGCTGGCGACAATGCAAAACAGCAATAGGCCTCTATGGAGATGAAATTCATGCCGTCTAGGACTACATTTATAGTCAATGAATGAAAACTCTAGATCTTAGGGGCAAGTTACTCACCTGTCTTGTTAAGCAGGGAATAGTGCTTGGTATGGAATGATTAAAAGAGAAAGGGAGACGTTATTTATAAAATACAGCAGAAAATGTATGAAGTGAAATGGCGGATAGCCAACAACCATTATTCCGTAGCTAGTAGGAAAGCTTCAAAACATTCAAAGCAAAGAATCATCTGGCCGCACAACTGATCAGCCTGAACTTTAACAGAAACTTGCAATCCCTTAAGGGCTTTGCGTCTGTGTGCTGTCAATATTCACTTAATTTTACTTTTACTGCTTCTCTACCATATGTAATAGAGACACATATGAACCGAATCAAAGTTGGAATTCAATGTAGGTGATTGTATGTTACAACACAATGACCCAAATATTGCCCTGTTAAGATTATCTGGGGTTTCAGTTTCTCTGTCCCTATAAAATATGACACTTCATATTTGTGGTGGTACCTGAAGCGATATAAGGGCTTGGTTTGACGAGTGCAGAATGTGCAATTGGGAACAAGGAATTCAGGTGGGAAATCCTTTGTGATGGTTGCTCAACTCATACAACATACAATCCGTCAGCTGGCCTTAAATGTTCTCACATGAAAATTGCAAAAGCATAATTTGCATATCAAGCTATGTAATATTTAATAACACAGCCCATTCCGGTTTGGCGTGGGCAGACAGTTTCTGATTGCAGCATGGCAGCGGGTGCTTTAGCTCTGAGTGAAAGAAAAAAAATTTGCAGGGTTATGGGGAAAGAGCAGGGGACTAATTGGATATCTCTACCTAAGAGCCAGTAGAGACACAATGAGCTGAATTGTCTCCTTCTGTGCTGTACTATTCTGTGATTCTATGATAATAATTGTGAAATTATTCACCGTTTTCTTGTGAACAATGATCTGTGCACTCAGCTCGCCAATAGAACATAGCCAATGAAGGTCAGGCAAGTTGTGAACTTTAAACAAGTCAGTTCTTAAATGGAGAGCTACAAGATTTTTCACAGGAACATTTTTGGTTGTGGATTTTTCAATTTTTGACAGCTGGATTAGTGGATGTTTTTTTTTTTGCTGCATTTTTTTTTCCTTCATTTATTTGGCAGCACATGCCTGTGGTACAATTTTGTTGGGCAATAATCATCGGGTGCCCATATTAGTTTTGGCAGAGCAATGCAATATTTCACAACAATTTCATTGAAGATTACTTCATGCCAGCAATTCCAATTTTGGTTCAGATTTTTTTTAAAATTTCATTTAGAACCTTTAGGATTTGTCCATTTTAATGAATTCTGCTGAATTCTGGAAATTGCATCACTGTGGGCTTAAAGCAATCTTGAAAATCTTATGTCTATGTGTACTCCCTGTCAACTTTGACAATTATAAATTCCTATGTTCAGACTCATCATGCAAAATACTGCAGATGCTGGAAATCTGAAATAAAAACAGCAAGTGCTGGAAATACTCAGCAGGTCAGGCAGCATCTGTGCAGAGAGAAGCAGAGTTAACGCTTCAGGTCTGTGATCTTTCATCAGTAACGGTGAAAAGCAGCTGGAAGACTAACAATGAATAAACTACTATGGGTTTCTCAAAACAAATCAATTCCAAATGGCTAACCAAGAAAAACTACCAAGAAAAGGCATCACTAATCAAAATATTTTTTGAAATTTCCTCCATCTTTCCTCTTAACCTCCAAACAATGGGCTCAAAATAAATTTCCTATCGCACTAACAACATAAAAGAATTACCAATTTCACAATAACTGAATAAACATACCTTTAAGATTGCCTTCATGCACCTTCATTGAAGGAGGCCTCAGCTTCTCTTTAAAGCCAAGGTTTGGATTCAATTTTTTTTCTCGACCTATCACTCTGTCAACATAACTGAGTTATCAACTTCACCCTTGATTGCAATCTCCTAGATTCTGCAGATTGAACATATACACAATTTTTCAGAATCCATCATTTTGATTATTTCATTGCAACTGCTCATGTTGTACCAAGATTTTAGAGTTTTTAGCACAGGGAGTACATGACCACAGACCTTAAAGCAAAGTTCCATTTTAGCAGACAAAGACAACATTCAGACCTCATACAAAATATTGTTAGCTGGTGCACAGAATGTAATCATTTGCTGCAGCACTTAGTGCCAGAGTGGCTGGCTCTCATCTAACTTAGAAAATGTAATGGCCAACACTCTTGCTGCTCCTGAGCTATGATAAGTTGCAATTTCCACCCAATTTTGCCCACATCAAAGTGAAACAGAGTGGATGTTGTGTGGCTTTCCATCAGTTCTACAACTGCCAAGGGCTGGCTTCAGTCATAGAAACCAAGCATCTTTTCATCCTTGCAGGCTATCTGACATTCCACCAGTCAACACATTATCATTGGCAGCTTCTGATGATCCAAGTTCTACCATTTTCCTATAAATAGCTGGTGGTCATACCCAATGATTTGACTGAGGAATATTTCTTTGAGATTGTCAGGTGTGACAACCAGATAGGTATAGGAAACTTTTCCCTATTATTTTTGCCAGTGAGAACAATTTTGGGGAGGTTGTAAGAAGAGTTGGCAGTTCATAACTTTGAATGAGGGGGGAGATATTGAACTTTATAAGACGATAAGGAAAAAGAGATAATGGGCTGGATTTTGTTCTCAGCCTGACATCAGGTTTTATGGCAGGGGAGGGAGTGGGTTGCAGAGAATCGGAGGGGCAGCAGCCCGCCATGGAGCCCAACACCGGGATAGCCAGGCACAATCTTCACGGCGGCAGCGAGGCTCCATGGCGGCTGCTGCCGCTCCGATTCTCCGGCCCCCCACACCATAAAACCTGACGGGACCCTACTTTAAATATTTAAAATAGCTCTCTGCATAAATTTAAATTTAATTCATCGCGATCTTACTGTCAGTTCCCAATCTTGAGCTCATCGTGCGGTCCTCACGTGGCTTCACTTTCCCGTCCAGGAGAGCCGGAGCCTCCGAGGTGGGATAGGGGTCAACTCTGTATGATTTGTATGGGAAGGGGTTGGGGGGAAGGGGTCAACTCTGCATTATGTTGAACTGTTTGCAGGGCTGGCAGCCTTTTAAAAATGACGCCAGCACCTGCCCCTGCATTAGGTGACATCGTGAACGGTGTTGGTAATGCTGCCCACACCATGCGATTAGGGGTGGCAACCGCCGTCAATATGTTAAGTGGCCGCTCGCCACATAATTGCGGTGGCATGGGGGTACAAGTCCCATTGTGGCGCAGCCGCCATTTTCTGCATCTGCCGCCGCTCTCGGCAGTGGGACAACAAAATCCAGCCCAATGTTTTTCTATTCCTGCATTGTAATGCTTCCGTAATTAAATAGTGAGGGGCTACTAACTGTGGATGGAGCCATAGCACAAAGGTAGATTCTGACTTAGGAAAAATAAATATCCAAATAAATACTTCTGTCTCCCTAGCTGTTCCTTTAGTTGGAGGTTTAACAAACTAGACACGGGAATGGGCCTATTTCTTTCTGTAGGGGAAATGATTTGATATTATATGTATGTATACATTTTACTTGTACGTCTAGAAAACGGATCTCATACCTATGACAAAAGACAAATATCGTGAATGCTGGAAATCTGAAATAAAAACAGAAAATGCTTGAAAACACTCAGCCGCTCAGGCAGCATCTGTGGCAGCAATGGCTGCCACCGTGGCAATACCACCCCCCACCCTCAGCAACCACCCACCCCCTCGCCAGGGCCTGCTTGTCTAGCCCCGGCGACCCCAATCCCACTTACATAAGTCCCGGGGTCTCTGACATCTTTGCCGCTGAAGGCCTCCTGCAATACCGGCAGTGTCCACTGCTGCCACTGGAGCTGCTGGTACTGCCCAGCTGCCAGCCCTCTGATTGGCCAACAGCTCTGGACACAGAAGCTTGTCCCTTAAAGGGACGAGATCCCCGACGATGGGCAGTCAATTGGCTGCCCGCCATGAAAATCCACAGGGTGTCTGAAAGAGGCCGAAGTAGGATCTCCTCCCGCCTTCCAGCCTACCACCTGGATCCCTGTCGTCGGGATAAAATCCAGCCAAATGTTTCAGGTCAATGACCTTTCATCATAAATGTTACAGGTGTAACAGGTTTGAAGGAAATACAGAGGCAGGGAAAAGAGGAGGGGAGGAAAGAGCATAAAGGAAGGTCTGTGATAGGGTGGAAGGCAGGAGAAATTTAAATGATAAAAGGGATAATAGTCAAGACAAAAGGGGGTTGTAATGGGGCATGTAAGGAAACAAAAGATGTCCTCTACACTGGAAAGGCCAACCTCAGATTGGGTGGTTGCTTTGCTGAATACCTCCTTTCAGTTCGCAAGTGTGACCCTAAGCTTCCAGTTGCTTATTATTTTAATTCTTCGCCCACTCCCCCTCAGACCTCGTTGTCCTCGGCCTCTTACACTGTTCCATTGAAGCTCATGGGAAGCTCGAGGAACAGCACCTCATCTTTCGATCAGGCACTTTACTGCCTTCCAGACTCAATATTAAGTTCAATTATTTCAGATCATAACTTCTGCCCCCATTCTTTTCGACAGCGGATGCTGGTAATGATTCTACTGTTGCCATTTACAGCTCCACTAGACACATTTTTTGTTTCTTTACTTGTCCCATTACCACCCCTTTTTGCCTTTTACCATCATCCTTTTTGCCATTTCATCATTACTGGCTTCCGCCCTATCACAGACTTTCCCTTTTTTTCTTCCACCCATTCCACACCCCTGTTCCCTGCTTCTGTACTTGCTTAAAACCTATTACATCTCTAACATTCTCCAGTTTATAAAAAGCTATTAGTCGTAAAAGTTAACTCTGATTCTCTCTCCACAAATTCTGCCTGACCTGCTGATGTATTTCCAGCATTTTCTGTTTTAATTTCATATTTCCAGCATCTGCAATACTGTGCTTTTGATAATAGTCATTGGTTTGGTGATTAGATTTCAGACCCATACACTAATTGTATGATCCAAAGACAACCCCAAGGCATTTCTCAATAAAACCTGAACAGAAAGGCATTAACAATAAATACACCCTCGTAAGGAAGTATAGACATGCCCTCTTCACTACATCAAATTTCTTCTGCTTGAAAGAAAGCTCAATTGATGCATTAGAGAAAACAGTGTCCAAATCCAAACTAATGGCTTTCTGTTCTTTTATTATTCTCTGGTTCTCTCCCTACTGCTGGAACCTCAAAGATGTTGCAATGATTATTAATCTGGATCACTCAACCAGCTGGAGTTTATTGCCATGAGTGTGATGAGCCCTTTCAAATTCCAGAGGGAACTCAAAAATGAGTCACGTCCTCTATAGTCAGCTTTTGTAGGCACAGGGATAAATTAGATTTCTGAGCCCTTTATACTCCCTCTGAAACATGAATTGGATTTACTTACATTATATATCCCACTGGGATCCTGGGTGACTCCTCCTTGTTCCTAGCATTTTAAGGGAACAGCAAGTGCTTTAAGACCATTGATGGACATAAGGTGAACCAATGAGAGGAATCGAGCACTGTCTTGATAATGAACAGGAGATATGTCAGATGTCCCTAAGCTTTTTCAGCTGTAATGAAAGTAGAGGAAAAATTGTGAAGAAGATACTCCTAATCTTCCGATATTAGTAATAATATACTATACATTTCTCAAACTGCTCTCAATACATAGGCAGCAGACTCAGTGGAAGAGTGGGGGTGGGGTGGAAGAGTGCAGAGTTATATCCTCTCAAATCATTTTGAGGTCTGTCAACATGGCCATTTTGCTCTCAGGAACCTTTGTCACCTCTCTTTGGACTCTAGGTTTGGCTGCAAGTATGTGCCATTTGATCACCCCCCCCCCCCTCCCCCGCACTCCCAGTCAGCCAAACCCTTGCTCCGCCACCGAAAGACATTCAATGACAGTTAAAAAGCACTGCATTAACTTTTTGTCTCATAGTAGCTATTGATTCAGTTTTCAGCACTGTGATGCTTTTTAATCTCTGTTTTAACTGACGAAGCAGTGGTAAATTTCACATTTTTGTTTTACCTGGCAAGAATCCTATCCTGGAAGGTACCAGGCTTTGCAACTTAGAAAGGATTTCTGGATACGTCCATTATAGTCTTTTTCACTGAAGCAGTCCAAAAATCACCTTTCACAAGGCTGTCCATCCTCTGCACGTCTTTTTGAATGTCCCAATACATTTCACTATGTCTGGCTTGAATTTATCCATTTTCATTTTTTCTCCCAACAGCCTGAAGTAGATCATTATGTTCCATAATGGGTTTGTGGGAAACGACCATATAATGGTGAAGCACAAAAGAACCATCATTAGAAATTGAGGAAAATGTTGCCAAGATTGTGCACAGCTCATTGTTCAGGGAAGTGAAAATATATTTACATCTTTCCCTAAAGTTGGCTGTGTGCCGAGCCAGCATCTGAAAGAACACAACACATTATAACTGTGCAGGGAGTGGGTTCTTCAACATTTAAGCTTGCCACAGTGACTCTGGGATCACCATAATAAATAAAAGCAAATAATCTTGATCTGAGACACAGAAATAGGGAGAGAGAGAAACATGCGTACAGAAAGAAAACACAAGAGATAGGACAAAGACAAATGAAACAGAGAAGATGGGGGGTGGGGGGAGTCAGAATAGAACAGAGATCTTATCATTTTATTATTTAAATGCAATTAACTGTTGTTTTGCATTTATTTAATTATGCTAAATTTCAAAATGATATTTAACACATCAATAAATTCACCATATGTTTATGGTAATGCTGTGGAATTCATATTTAAAGTGATGTTTCAGTGTAACATTTACATAGTATGTTTTAACATTCGTGATATTAATTTGAATTATGAATATGAATATGGTCTCTATACCTGTAATAGCGAGTCGAAGAGACTTAGTAGTTGGCAGGAAAAAAGACAGAGGCGCAAGGGGAGAGCCAACTGTGCAACAGCCCCGACAAACAAATTTCTCTGCAGCACCTGTGGAAGAGCCTGTCACTCTAGAATTGGCCTTTAAAGCCACTCCAGGCGCTGCTTCACAAACCACTGACCACCTCCAGGTGCGTATCCATTGTCTCTCAAGATAAGGAGGCTGAAGAAGAATAGCATTAATACTTAAAAGCAGTTAAAAATACAATGTTATTAACCAATACAAATACATCATACAATACAACTATAAATAGCAAATTAGAAATGTAATAAATTACAATCTCTGCAACATTCAGGTACAATCAAAATCAAGACCAATTCAAACAGTCCCTGACATCAATCCAGCAGTGCCTATTGTGAGAGATACTCACAGTATTAGGATAGATTAAGATAGCTCAAAACTAAGCAAAAAGATAAGCTTTACCACTATTCATGAGAGGCAGAATAAGAGGCACTGCTGTACATTGCAAGCTGGGTTTACTGAGCCCATCGTGGATCCCAGCAGCAGACCCGGAAGTGGGCGCCGTCCCCGCTCATCATGTTTGCGGTCAGCCCACTGCGATCGCACGGCAGCCGGCCAATTAAACAATGGAGGCGCGGGGCCCAGTCAGTTATGCAATGGGGGCATGTTCGAGGTGACGAATATAGTGTCAGATGACTCCAGAGCAGGTGCTGGTGCCATATTTAAAGGATTGCCAGCCCTGCATTCATTCCTGCCTGTTTTAAAAGAGTGCCTTCCTGAGTACCCTGTACTGCCCAGGACCTCTTCTGCTGCCTCTGCTACCTGATAGGCAAGGAGCCATCTCTATGGCTGAAGGAAGACACCGTATGGCTCCACAGTTTAGCTATGCCTCCCTGGAGATTTTCCTCCAGGCTACAAGGAAAGGGCGGCAGTTCCTCTTCCCCAGTGATGGCAAGAAAGGGTCCTCCCAACTGACCAAGCAAAGCTGGATGGTGATCGCAGAGAAGATCATCAGCCGTGGCGTCACCCCCCGAACATGGGTGCAATGTCGCAAGAGGGTCTACGACCTCCTTCGTTCATCCAAGGTGACTTCTCCATATCCCTCTCCTTTTTAGGGATTGCATTTGGCTACGCAGGAGGAAGTGGGACATGAGGAGGGGCGCACCACAAAGGTGCTGACAAAGGGGGTTAAGCATCATCTCTTCCTGACAGATGTATGGCTGCATCTTGACCACAGGCCACCTTCATTCACAGCTCACCCCCATTATCTCCCTTGAGAGCTGATGGGAGGATGAGCTGTATAGGAAATCCCAGTAGGGGACGAGGGGTTGCCACTAGCAAAACTGTCATGTTGATCTCTCTGCAAAGTATGACTATCTCCCTCTTTCCACTTGCAAAACAAGAGTGCCCATAACAGCATGGAGACATTGCGGTCTACCGGAGGCAGCCCAGATATCAGGCCTCTCTCCACGGCTGAGGAGAAGGCACTTGAATTGGCGGAGACCCAGGGCTCAATAGCAGACCATGAGACTGGAGTAAGAGGGTGAGAACTATCTCCAATCAACATACAGTTCACTTATGGAGACCCACATCACGCATGGTTGGCATGACGAGACCTGCTCATCCTAACCCACACATGTTTGTGTTCTGTCAGGCAGGTCAGTGTCCGCAGGAGAGTCTAGTAGAAGGGGGATCTAATTCCATCTCTGAGGAGCAGCAGGAGTCAGAGGATGCACATGACTCTCCTACACCTTCCACCAGCGCAGATACTTTCACCTCGGTGGGTTTCCACTTGGCTGTGGAATCTGGATCGCAAGCTGGTGAGAGCACCACGCACATGCTGAAGCAGTTGGCTGAGGCTGAGACAACGGATGCCTCTGACAGTCGGAGGACTGTAGGTGGCCAGGCTCATGCTGAGCCCCAGGCTGATGATGAGCCTCTGATGTCGACAGCATAGGGCATGCTGGAGTTGCAGAGAGAGGTAAGGCAACATCTGGCAGAGATGCCACAGGCTATGTGCATGAGCGGATGATGGAGGAGTACATCCATGCCATGAGTGCTGCCATGTCTGAGGCATTTAAGCACACGGCCTCCTCCATAAGAAGTTGGTGACCCTCATGGAGAGTCAGATCCCACAAATGCGCCCAGACTTGCACACCATTGCCTTGGCCATGAGCTCAACACAGCAGTGGAAAATTGAGAGAAGAATGAGGCCCCTGGAGTCTTCTCCAGGTCCTTGTCCTTCTCTGGTGATCAGGGAGTTCAAGTGAGCCTTGAAAGGGAGGAGGAGAGGCTGACCTTCACAGCTGGGGGCTCCCCTCAGGGCACACCGAGTGTGGACAGTGGCTCCTCAGCTCAGCAGCCACTGTGCCAGTGAGACCAGTCCCAGTAGCCACGATGACTGGGGAGAGTCCTGCACCAGTGCAGGAAACCCTTAGCCAGCCAGGGTCCTGTAGGCCTCAGGCATCCAGAGGACAGCCGCCAATATCTTCACAGGCCAAGGGACAGCCTGATCAGCAACAAAAACAAGAAATGCTGGATTCACTCAGCAGGTCTGGCAGCATCTGTGGAAAGAGAAGCAGAGTTAACGTTTCGGGTCAGTGACCCTTCTTCGGAACCTGATCAGCAGCCTGCCTGCAGCCCAGCTGCTAGCGCAGGGGTCACACCTTGTAGAAGCACTCGTAAACTGAAAAGAAAACCACCTAGAGACACGGGGATTTACGGGCGTTTGACATTTGACATTTGTTTTCCTTTATAAAGTTCTTTTGTTTTTGAAATTAGCTTTCATTGTGGAAAATTATTATTCGATCATGCCTTATTTGTGAGCTGCTGACTTCCCCCTTAGCGACTGCCAGTGTAGGCACAGCCCTCATCTGATTAGCATCTCCAATGGGCCGTAGGGTGTGGTTCAGCTGGACGCTAGGCAAAGACAAGTAGAAAGGAGGCGACAGGCTGAATGTGTTGAGGTGAGTCTTTATTGATTTTAATCTGAGAGGCCATCATGGTAGCTGGAAGCGGGTAAGTTTGAGACTGTCCCTTGCCTCCTTGACCCTCCTTCTTGACCATCGCTCAATGTGTCTGGCCTTTGGTGCAGGGGCTCAACATCTTGTGCTGCCTGCTTATCACCCTCCTCTGTGTCCTCCTTGTCGATGGAGGACTTGCGATCAATCATGTTCTCGTCATACAAGGCCAACCCGCTCTGCAGTACTAGATTGCATAGAGCACAGCAGACCACCACGATACGCGAGACCCTTGCTGGGGCATACTTCAGAGCTCCACCGGATTGATCCAAGCACCAGACTCTCATCTTCAGCAGCCCAATGGCCTGCTCAATGGTCGCTCAGGTGGAGCCATGTCAAGTGTTGTACCTCTTCTCTACTGCAGGGCTCTTCACAGGCATCAGTAGCCATGTCTTCAATGGGTAGCCCTTGTCCCCGAGAATCCATCCCTGAAGGCGAGCGGGGGGGCCTGAAAAGCTGTGGCACCTGGGACTGTTGAAGTATGTAGGCATCATGGCTGCTGCCCAGGAAGCAGGCACACACCTGCAAGAAATTATTTTGGTGGCCGCAGACCAATTGAACGTTGATGGAATGGAAGACCTTCCTGTTGATGAAGGTGGCTGGCTGGTCCACTGGAACCTCTTGGCCACATGTCTGCAGTCTATCTCACCTTACACCTGGGGAAATCCAACGATGGCCCTGAATCCAAAAGCCCTCTTGGCCTGACTGTCCAGTAGTGCACATAGTCGCTGGCTCTCTTCAACAGGGCATTGGTCACCTCCTTGCTGCAGCGGTGGGGCTGCTGTCTGGGAAATGCCACAGATGTCACCAGTGGATCCTTAGAATGATCCTTACGGCTAAAAGTGTAGTACCACTGTGATCTCCAGGGCCATGGGCATAGGGTAACCACCAAATCCCATAGATTGCAAATAGTCCTGCAGCAGGGCGCACAGGGATGGCCTGCCTGGAGGGCCGTAGTTTTCACTGACAATGCCGCTTGGACATTTTCAGGTAGCTGACTCGAGTCTGTTACACTCTCTCGCGCTGTTGGGCCCTTCTTGGCATGGCCGGCTGTTGCTGCTCTTGTCGTGGAGCTTCATGGGCAGGCGAAGCTGGATCGTGGCCCTTCCTCCATTGGAGGTGCTGCATCATGTCATGGGGATCCAAAAAGACAGGGTGATCAGCAGGCCCCCAAAGCATTATCCATGCAGAGATGAACCTGCTTTGGCAGCTTTCTCTTTGCTACTTCACCCAGCAGGCTTGCTAATGGCCCTCAGTATCCACCCAGGGCTCGGGAATCCTGGCAGTAAAAGGAAGGCAGGAGCTGCTGGCTCAAGAAGGTAATTGTCTTTTAGAGCACGCCTTGTGGGTCAGCAGAAGCAGGAGTGCCTCCCCTAGCTCACCAAGCAAACCTAATAACCTCCCCAGTGATGGGTGGGACCCATCCATTTCAAGCAACTCTCCATCTCCTACCTTCCAATCAATTTCCAAGCCATGTCCTAAGGTTATCTCCATTCCATGCACTGTCATTTCTGCTAATAATTTTGTATGGAATCGTATCAAATGCCATTTATAAGTCCATATAGAAAACATCCATAGACATTCTCCCATCCACCTTGTTAGTGAATGCCTCAAAAATTCAGCCTGTTTAGTCAGACATGACTTACCCTTCACAAGCTATGCTGATTCTCTTTGATTAGCCTGATACTTGTCCAAATGCTTAGTCGCTCTCTCCCTGATGATAGATTCCAGTATCTCCCTTATTAATGTTCATCTGTTGATTCGCAACAAGTGGGCAACAGGGCACTCCTTCACGAGTGAAAAAAACATTAATATTCAACAGTTTTTGTACCAACAAACATTTAATTTTAGCAGATATCACTTGCTCACAATGCGGTCTCCTCTACATTGGGGAGACCAAACACAGATTGGGTGACGGCTTTGCGGAACACCTTCGCTCAGTCCGAAAACATGACCCCAAGCTTCCTGTCGCTTGCCATTTCAACAACCACCCCGTTCTCATGCCCACATCTCTGTCCTGGGCATCAACATCAACGCAAGCTTGAGGAACAGTATCTCATTTACTGATTAGGCATG
This sequence comes from Heterodontus francisci, assembly GCF_036365525.1. Lineage (NCBI taxonomy): Eukaryota > Metazoa > Chordata > Chondrichthyes > Heterodontiformes > Heterodontidae > Heterodontus > Heterodontus francisci. The sequence continues at coordinate 42,347,851 of NC_090387.1, forward strand.
CTACAGCCTACCGGACTGAACATTGAGTTCAATAATTTCAGAGTATGATTGGCCCCCCTTTTTATTTATTTTTTACTTTTTACTATTATTTTTATTTTATCGCCTTTGCCTCCGGGCTCACTTCTTTGATCATGAGTTGTTCCCCCAGACCAGCAGAGCCATTCACCTGCCTCCAGCATTCTCCCTCCACCTGGACCCCTCCCTCTGGCCTCTTACCTGCTCTTGATCTTTTCATTGAAAACTGTCAGCAAGCCATCGGCCATCTCAATTTCTCTGTCCCCCTCACTCAGTCTAACCTGTCCCCCTCTGAACTTGCTGCGCTCCGTTCTCTCAGGTCTAACCCTGACATTGTTATCAAACCTGCAGACAAGGGTGGTGCTATTGTTGTCTGGCGTACCAACCTCTACATTGCAGAGGCTCAGTGCCAACTCTCAGACACTTCTTCCCACCTCCCCCTGGACCATGACCCCACCATCGAACACCAAGCTACTGTCCACATGACTGTCACTGACCTCATCTCCTCTGGAGATCTTTCCTCTACAGCTTCCAATCTCAGTCCCGCAAACCCGGACAGCCCACTTCGACCTCCTTCCTAAAATCCACAAACAGGACTGTCCTGGCAGACTCATCGTTTTAGCCTGTTCCTGCCCTACTGAACTTATTTCTTCCTATCTTGGCTCTATATTTTCTCTCTGGTTCAGTCTCTTCCCACCTACATTCTGACACCCTGTGTAATTTTGACAATTTCCATTTTCCAGGCCCCAACCGCCTCCTCTTCACTATGGACGTCCAACCTCTCTGCACCTCCATCCCCCACCAGGATGGTTTGAGGGCTCTCCGCTTCTTCCTTGAACAGAGGCCCAACCAGTCCCCATCCACCACCCCCCTCCTCTACCTGGCTGAACTTGTTCTCACATTGAACAACTTCTCCTTCAACTCCACTCACTTCCTTCAAGTAAAAGGTGTTGCTCTGGGTACCTGCATGGGTTCTAGTTCTGACTGTCTTTTTGTGGGATATGTCGAACATTCCTTGTTCCAGTCCTACTCAGGCCCCCTCCCCCAACTCTTTTTCCGTACATTGATGACTGTATCGGTGCCATTTCCTGCTCCCGCCCCAAACTGCAGATGCTGGAAATCTGAAATTAAAAATGCTGGAAATACCCTGCAGGTTTGGCAGCATCTATGAAGAGAGAAGCAGAGTTAACGTTTCAGGTCAGTGACCTTCATCAGAACTGGCAAAGGTTAGAAATGTAATAGGTTTTAAGCAAATAAAGCAGGGGTGGAGCAAAAGGTAACAAAAGGGAAAGTGTTGATAGGACAGAGGGTCAGAGAGCTTTAACTGATCAGAAGGTCATGGACCAAAGGCAATGGATGTGTTCATGGTGTGGTGAAAGACAAAGCGTTAGTGCCGAGAGGGTGTTAATTTTTATTCATTTAGAGATACAGCACTGAAACAGGCCATTTATACTAACCCTCCAGACAAACTCTGAGAAGACAGTGGGGACAGATAGCTGACACAGTCCGTGCCAGGTGTCTAGCCTCAAGGACCTGGATGCAGGGTCACAAGAATGGTCAAGGTTATTGAATTCATCTTTAAATGCCAAATTCCACCTTCTGCACACTATCCTCACACACTGCTCAATGTTCGATACCCCATCACTCATCTACCACAACTGATACATAACATTTGTAGCTTCACTCAGGCTGGATGGAAGGGGTAGACACATGGCAGATGAAATTTAATGCAGAGAAGTACGAAATGATACATTTTGGAAGGAAGAAAGACAGTATAAAATAAAGGATATAATTCTAAAGGGGTGCAGGAGCAGAGGGACCTATATGTATACAAATTGTTGAAGGTGGCAAGACAGGTTGAGAAACTGGTTAATAAGGCATACAGGATCCCGGGCTTTATAAATAGAGGCATAGATTACAAAAACAAGTTATGGTTGTTGTGTGATTGTCTTTAAGAGTAATGTGCCTTTCAGATCTTAGTATGCTAATGAGCTAAGTACCAGGATGTAGTCATGTGACTACATGCCAGTCCGACTCTGCTACTGTAACATCAAGAGGCAAGTTCTGTAATACTTAGCTCTGTACTGTATATAGTTGTTAGTTGATTAATAAACCTGTTCTAGATCTTCAAACAACCTGAACTCCATGCATCTCATTTATGTTGCTTCAGACAACATAAAAAAAGCTTCTCATTGCAATGGTGAACATTTATAAAGCACTGGTTCGGCCTCAACTGGAGTATTGTGTCCAATTCTAGGCACCACACCTTAGGAAGGACATGAAGGCATTGGAGAGGGTGCATAAAAGATTTACGAGAATGGTTCTGCGGATGAGAGGCTTCCGTTACGAGGATGGAGTGGAGAAGCTGGGGCTTTTCTCTTTAGAGAAGAGAAGATTAAGAGGAGATTTGATAGAGATGTCCAAAATCATGGGGGTCTGGACAGAATAGATAGAGAGAAACTGTTCCTATTGGCCAGGGGACACCAACGTAAGTTGATTCGCAAAAGAACCAATGGTGACATGAGAAAAAATGTTTTTTAGGCAGCAAGTGTTTATGATCTGCCTGCTAGTTTGATGGAGGAAGATTTAATCGTGGCCTTCAAAAGGGAATTGGATAATTATCTGAATAGAAAAAAATTGCAGGGCTATGGGGAAAAGGCAGGGGAGTGGGACAAGCTGAGTTGCTCTTACAGAGAGCTGGCATGCACATGATGTGCTGAATGGCCTCCTTCTGTGCTGTAACCATTCTATGATTCTACTTAGCATTGCAGCAAGCCTCACACCCACATCTCACAGTTTGCATATACTGGCAACTATTCTACCATGAGAGTCACATCACCCAAACACGTTGCACCCCCATCATATACACACATTCCTCTCTCTTGCAGGACAAGATGGCACATTACCAAAGACAGCAGCACCTAACTGGCATAGGACAGGTACAGCTCCATGTCCTTAATCCCATGGAGGAGATGGTGGTCACTATCATTAGAGCAGCCATGACGGAAGCCATGGTCAGCAGCGGTGCTGAAACTATAGAAGCTGACAATATCCTCATTCCTAATCCTCTTCTCACTTCCCACTTCCCTGTCTGCATTTCTGACTAAAAAGCTTTGTTTATAGCTATGATCTGCCTCTGGTGTAACCACGCACCTCTTGCTTCCCCACCCCACCAACCCTGCCCCCTGCCACCCCACCCCCACCCCCACAACTCCCTTCAGCACAAACCTACCCTTGTGCTTTTCTCCTTTCAGATACCCAAGAACTGCAACCTAGCCAGGTAGTGGTGGAAGAGAAAGAGGTGCAAGAGCAGGAAGTCAGTGATGATGAAGAAACAACATCACTCGCTCCCACGCTCGCAGCTACCAGCTCAGATACCGACACTGCACGTACTTTAGAGGATAACTTAGAGTCAGGATATGCATCTATCAATGTAGTGGGCAGAAAAGTGGCAAATGGAATTTAATCTGGAGCAATGTGAGGTAATGCATTTGGGGAGGGCAAACAAGGAATAGGAATATATAATAAATGGTAGCATACTGAGAAGTATAGTGGAACAGAGAGACCTTGGAGTGCATATCCACAGATCCCTGAAGACAGTAGGGAAGGTAGTGACTAAAAAGGCATACGGGATACTTTCTTTTATTAACTGAGGCATAGAATATAAGAGCAGGGAGGTTATGCTAGAACCGTATAAAACCTAGTTAGACTACAGCCCAACATTACAGAAAGGATGTGGTCACATTAGAGAGGGTACAGAGGAGATTTATAAGGATATTGCCAGGAATGGAGAATTTTAGTTATGAGGAAAGATTGGATAGGCTAGTGTTGTTTCCTTTGGAACAGACAAGGTTAAGGGAAGATTTATGAGGGGCCTAGAGAGAATGGATAGGAAGGCCCTATTCCACTTAGCAGAGATGTCATAATCAGGGGGCATAGATTTAAAGTAATTGGCAGAAAAGTAGAGGGGAGCTGAGGAGAAATGGTTTCACTCAGAGGTTAGTGGGGGCCTGGAACTCATTGGCTGAAGAGCTGGTAGAGGCAGAAACCCTGAACGCATTTAAAAATACTTGGATATGCACTTGAATTCCAAAACTCACAGGGCTACGGACAAAGAGCTGGAAAGTGGGATTAGGCTAGATAGCTCTTTTTTGGCCAGCACAGACATGATGGGCTGAACTATCTTCTTCTGCACCATAAATGTTCTATGTTTCTATGCACATGGTGAGACAAGTGGGCTACAACCAGGACAGGAGACAAGGGCAGCATTGGTGCCAGATTGCTGGAGGGCAATGTTGCACACCAATTCTGTTGCTAAGCATTCAGAGGAGGCAATTCAATGGGACAACCTACAGAAGAAGGTTAATAGGCATGCACAATGAAATGCTTGGTGCATCAGCAAGCCGCCAGAAAGCCTGCAGTCACTGTCAAGGAGCATGGAAGAGTTTGTCACCAACTTGGCACATTGCTTTGCACAGGTCTTGCAGCCCATCATTTCCATTGTGTAAGTGGTGGCCAAGTCCATGACAGCAATGGTGGACTCAACCATGATGCAGCATCTGATGGTCGTGTCTAAGCTTCCATTATAGCACAAGTAGAAGCCACCTAACATCTGAGTGCTGCCGTAGAAACTGATTAAAGTCACGCAAGCTTAACTTTCTGTCACGCAGCTCAGACTGCTGCCATCATAGCTGTGGATCTATCTATCTCTATCTTTGGCCTCCATGTCTCGAGAGACAATGGGTAAGCACCTGGAGGTGGTCAGTGGTTTGTGAAGCAGCGCCCGAAGTGGCTATAAAGGCCAATTCTAGAGTAACAGACTCTTCCACATGTGCTGCAGATAAAATTGGTTGTTGGGGCTGTTACACAGTTGGCTCTCCCCTTGTGCTTCTGTCTTTTTTCCTGCCAACTGCTAAGTCTCTTTCACTCGCCACACTTTAGCCCCGCCTTTATGGCTGCCCGCCAGCTCTGGTGATCGCTGGCAACTGACTCCCATGACTTGTGATCAATGTCACAGGACTTCATGTCGCATTTGCAGACGTCTTTAAAGCGGAGACATGGACGGCCGGTGGGTCTGATACCAGTGACGAGCTCGCTGGACAATGTGTCCTTGGGGATCCTGCCATCTTCCAAGTGGCTCACATGGCCAAGCCATCTCAAGTGCCGCTGGCTCAGTAGGGTGTATATGCTGGGCATGTTGGCCGCCTCGAGGACTTCTGTGTTGGAGATACGGTCCTGCCACCTGATGCCAAGGATTCTCCGGAGGCAGCGAAGATGGAATGAATTGAGACGTTGCTCTTGGCTGACATACGTTGTCCAGGCCTCGCTGCTGTAGAGCAAGGTACTAAGGACACAGGCTTGATACACTCGGACTTTTGTGTTCCGTGTCAGTGCGCCATTTTCCCACACTCTCTTGGCCAGTCTGGACATAGCAGTGGAAGCCTTTCCCATGCGCTTGTTGATTTCTGCATCGAGAGACGGGTTACTGGTGATAGTTGAGCCTAGGTAGGTTAACTCTTGAACCACTTCCACAGCGTGGTTGCCAATATTGTTGGATGGAGCATTTCTGACGTCCTGTCCTATGATGTTCGTTTTCTTGAGGCTGATGGTTAGGCCAGATTCGTTGCAGGCAGCCGCAGTCCTGTCGATGAGTCTCTGCAGACACTCTTCAGTGTGAGATGTTAAAGCAGCATCGTCAGCAAAGACGAGTTCCCTGATGAGGACTTTCCGTACTTAACTTAACAAGCTTAACTTTCTATCACACAGGTCAGACTGTTGCCATCATAGCTGTGGATACCAGTGTTCAAAAGGGGTTGCAGGGTGTCAGAGCAGTCCAGCAATCTGTCCTGCAACACATTACTAGGATTGCTGAGGCACCACCCCAGAGAAATGGCAGTGACACAATGGAGCACGAACCTGCTGTCATCTCTCAGGATAGCAGCATTTGTGCTCCTACTGCTGCCACTCTACCAGTGCCCTTGCTGTTGCCTGTCAACCAGCCAGTCCAGACTGCTGCCACCAGTGCCAAGGTTGTGCAGTCCATAGAAGGGCCAGAGCTGGTTGAGGTCATCATGCAAGGTCATCTGCAGTCTCCCCTCAATGAAAGTCAGCAGCCTTCAACCAGAAATACTGCCAGCCATGCTCTGCAGGAGCACTAGGCCAGGCAAAGGCATATAGAATAGGGGCTTTAAGGGAATGCACAAGGGTGATTAGTTTATGCTTGTATGCAATATGTCATGTCTTGATTTATAAATCTGGTTTGGAATGGTTGTTTTGTGATGGCTTTTATTTTAACATTGTGGCCAAGAGGATGTTGCAATGGTCAGTATCAGAGGGAAGGTAAGTATGGGACTGTTGGTGAATGGGGAATTGGGAAGACTGTAATCCTTGTGAAGCCACATGCTCGCTCTGCCTGCTTCTCTCTGGCAAGGGAAAATGAAATGTATTCTTCTGTCTTGGAATAGAAAGCCTTAGTGTGATAGACAGTTGAGGTGATTAAATAACACATCCACTGCCTGGACTGCTCTGGAGGAGCCCTGCAGTACTCGGCAGAGCTTGTGGGAAGATTAAGGGGCAAGGTGGTGGTGTAGTAGTAATGTCACTGGACTAGTAACCCAGAGGCCCAGGTTAATGTCTTGGGGACAAGGGTTCAAATCCCACCATGGCAGCTGGTAGAATTTAAATTCAATTAATTAATAAAAATAAATTAATAAAATCTGGAACTGAAAGCCAGTGCCATGAAACGATCATCCATTGTTGTAAAAAATCCACCTGGTTCACAAATGCACTTTAGGGATAGAAATCTGCCGTCCTTACCAGGTCTGCCCTGCATGTGACTCCAGACCCACAGCATTGTGGTTGGTCTGTAAAATGGCTTCGGGCAATTAGAGACGGCAACAAATGCTGGCATTGTCAGCAACGCCTACATCCCATGAAAGAATAAAAAAATTAGTGACCGGCCTTATGAAACAGTGGAGGGCGAAGTGGGAAATGTTGCAAATATCACCTGCTCCAACCTGGAAGGAGCCAGACACATAGAAGTTCATGACTACGGTCACCTTCACAGCCACTGAAATGCTGTCCTCACCCTGCATTGTGGCTGCAGCAAGTGTTAGCTTTCAGTGAAACCCTCCTTAGTAAAGGTGGAGATTTCTGAAATACTGTTCCTTGCTGAGGTTGAGGTAGGAAAATTGCTCCCTAAACACTCAGGGCAGATACGGCCTCCTGCTGAGAGCCCTTCTTTCTCCTCCTCTTCCCTCCTCCAGAAGCTTGTCCTGCTCTGTCCTGCCTCTGCTCATTCTCCCTGCCATGCTGTAGTCCAAGGGGAATACAAGCTACTTCTCACATGTCTGGGAGCAAGTGCAGATTCCTTGAAGTCAGGACAAAGTCCTACAACACATCCCACACCACTCCCTGTAGACTTCAGCAACTTTAAACAACTCTAGAAACCGCCAAACACTTCCACAATCACAGCATGCGCCAGTAGAAATCAATCGGAAACTAGCTGATGATCCCTTTAAATAAGGCTGGTGTTGTGATCCTTCCTGCCATTGAACGTATGTTCAGCTGTGCAAGGTTAAGAGAGGGAGATAGGTGGACTATTGACCCCAACATGGCAGGGCTGGTGTCAAATGAGCTGTCCTGGTGCCAGGTTCCCTGTCTCTTTAACGATAGAGATCCCGCCTCTCAGAACTGCCAGCCAATCAGAGGGCCAGCAGCTCAGTAGTATTGGCAGCACCACCGGGGGCAGTGGCCACTGTCGGTACTACAAGAGGCCCGGGACCAGACCCATCGCTAGAACCCTGGACTGCAGGTAAGTGTGGTAGTAGTAGGCCAGTAGGCCCCAGTAAGGGGTGGGGGAGCGTGGTCATTGAGGGCGGGGAGGGTCTTAGCAGAGGAGCGGCCTTTGCCAGGGGACCCTCCACGGCTTACAGATTGCCCAAGGAGGAGGCCCTCTGGTCAAGCCTGCAGGGAGGCAACCTTGTTTCACTGGGCGACCTCCCTGTGTGGTGGAGGCCCTCACCTCCACCGCCGCCCCTCCCATCCCCCACTCACCCCCCGCTGTTGCTGTAATTCCAGCGGTGGCAGGTTGAAACCCTTAAGTGGCTAATAATTGGTCCAGGCTAATACTCTGGGGTCACAGGTTCGAATCCCACCACAGCAACTAGTGGAATTTAAATTCAATTAAATAATAAGGAAACATCTGGAATTGAAAGCTAGTCTCAGTAAAGGTGGCCATGAAACTACCACCATCATAAAAACCCATTTGGTTTACTAATGTCCTTTAGAGAAGGAAATCTGCCATCCTTACTCAGTCTGGCCAACATGTGACTCCCCTACAGCAATGTGGTTGACTCGTAACTGCTCTCTGAAATGGCCTAGCAAGCCATTCAGTTCTACAAAACCATTATACAAAAGTTGAAAAGGAATAAAACTGGATGGAACACCCAGCATCGACTTGGGCATGGGAAGCAACAACGGCAATAACAGCCCTATAGACTCTGCAATGTTCTCCTTACTAACATCTGGGGGCATGTGCCAAAATTGGGAGAGCTGTCCCACAGACTATTCAAGTGACAGCCTGACATAGTCATATTCATAGAAACATACCTTGTAGACATTGTCCCAGAAACCACCATCACCATTCCTGGGTATGTTCTGTCCCACCGGCACCACAGACTCACCAGGGGTATACAGTTGAGAGGGATTTTCCCTGGAAGTCCTCAACATTGACTCTGGACCCCATGAAGTCTCATGGCATCAGGTCAAACATGGGCAAGGAAATCTCCTGCTGATTACCAACTACCACCCTCCTCAGCTGATGAATCAGTGCTTCTCCATGTTGAACACCACTTGGAAAAAGCAATGAGGGTGGCAAGGGCTCAGAATGTACACTGAGTGGGGGACTTCAATGTCCATCACCAAAAGTGGCACAGTCGCACCACTACTGACCGAGCTGGCTGAGTCCTGACGAACATATCTTCCAGACTGGGTCTGAGGCAGGTGGTGAGGCAACCAACAGAGGGAAAAACCTACTAGACCTTGTCCTCACCAATCTACCTGTTGCAGATGCATTTGTCCTTGAGAGTATTGGTGGGAGTGACCACTGCACAGTCCTTGTGAAAACGAAGTCAAGTCGTCACACTGAGGATACCCTCCATTTTGTTGTGTGGCACTACCATGCTCAATGGGATCGACTCAGAACAGATCGAGCAGCATAAAACTGTGCATCCATGATGTGCTGTGGGCCATCAGCAGCAGCAGAATTGTATTCAACCACAATCTGTAATCTCATTGTCCTGCATATCCCTCACACTACCACTACCATCAAGCCAGGGGATTAGCCTTGGTTCAACGAGGAGTGCAGGAGAGCATGCCAGGAGCAGCACCAGACATACCTAAAAATGAGGTGCCAACCTGGTGAAGCTACAGCACAGGACTACTTGCATGCCAAACAGCGGAAGCAGCATACAATAGACAGGGCTAAGCAATTCCACAACCAACGGATCAGATCTAAGCTCTGCAGTCCTGTAACATCCAGTTGTCAGTGGTGGTGGAGAATTAAACAATTGACAGGAGGAGGCTGCACAAACATCCCCATCCATAATGATGGGGGAGCCAATCACATCAGTGCAAAAGACAAGGCTCAAGCATTTGCATCCATTTTCAGCCAGAAGTGCTAAATGGATGATCCATCTCAGCCTCCTTCTGAGGTTCCCAGCATCTCAGATGCCAGTCTTCAGCCAATTCAATTCACCCCACGTGATATCAGGAAACTGCTGAAGGCACTGGATACTGCAAAGGCTATGGGTCCTGACAACATCTTAGCCATAGTAATGAAGACTTGTGCTGCAGAACTAGCTGCGCCCCCTAGCCAAGCTGTTCCAGTACAGCAACAACACCGGCATCTACCCGGCAATATGGAAAATTGCCCAGGTATGCTGTGTCCACAAAAAGCAGGACAAATCCAATGCAGCTGATTACCACCCATCAGTCTGCTCTCGATCATCAGCAAAGTGATGGAAGGTATCGTCGACAGTGCTATCAAGCACCGCTTAAACAGTAAGAACCTGCTCACTGATGCTCAGTTTGGGTTCCACCACGGCCACTCAGCTCCTGACCTCATTGCAGCTTTGGCCCAAAGAAGGATAAAAGAGCTGAGGTGAGAGCGACTGCCCTTGACATCAAGACAGCATTTGACCGAGTATGGCATCCAGGAGCTTGAGCCAAATTGAAGTCAATGGGAATCAGGTGGAAAACTCTCCACTGTTTGGAGTGATACATAGCACAAAGGAAGATGGTTGTTGTTGGAGGTCAATCATCTCAGCCCAGGACATTGCTGCAGGAGTTCTTCATGGTAGTGTCCTAGGCCCAACCATCTTCAGCTGCTTCATCAATGACCTTCTCTTTGTCATAAGGTCAAAAGTGGGGATGTTCGCTGATGTTTGTATAATGTTCAGCACCATTCATGACTCTTCAGTTACTAAAACAGTCCGTGCCCCTAAGCAGCAAGACCTAGACAACATTCAGGCTTGGGCTGATAAGTGGCAAGTTACATTCGCGCCACACAAGTGCCAGGCAATGACCATCTCCAACAAGAGAGAATCTAACCATGTCTCCTTGACATTCAACAGCATTATCATCGCTGAATTCCCCACCATCAACATCCTGGGCCTTACCATTGAGCAGAAACTGAACTGGAGCAGCCACATAAATACTGTGGCTGCAAGAGCATGTCAGAGATTGTGAATTCTGTAGTGAGTAACCCATCTACTGACTCCCCAAAGCCTATCCAGCATCTGTATGGCAAAAGTCAGGATGTAATGGAATACTCTCCACTTGCCTGGATGGATGCAACAACAACAACACGCAGGAAGCTCGACACCATCCAGGACAAGGCAAGCCGTTTGACTGGCATCCCATTGACCACATCAAACATTCATTCCCTCCACCACCGACGCACAGTGTCAGCAGTGTGTACCATCTACAAGATACACTGGAGCAACTCACCCCACTTCCTTCAACAGCCCCTTCCAAACCAGCGACCTCTTCCACCTAGAAGGACAAGGACAGCAGATGCATGGGAACACCATCACCTGCAAATTCCCCTCCAAGCCAAACACCATTCTGACTTGAAACTATATCGCCATTCCTTTGCTGTCGCTGGATCAAAATCCTGAACTCTCTTTCTACCAGCACTGTTGGTGTATCTACATCACATGGACTGCAATGGTTCAAGAAGGCAGCTCACCACCAACTTCTCAAGGGCAATTAGGGATGGGCAACAAATGCTGCCCTAGCCAGTGAAGCTCACATCCTATGAAACGAATAAAAAAATTAAGTGCCTCAACTGGCCTCTGGCAGGAAGGCCGTCTTCTACCTTTCCCACCTGACTTAATTGACGGGTGACAAGAAGGCGACAGGCACTCCGCTTCCTGCCTTCCGTTGCTATTTTATGGACCCCACCCAGGCTGCATTCCATCTCACAGGGGCCCATAATACTCAGCCCCTTGATTCAGTCCTTAGGGCATGATTTGTGGTTTCTGGCAATTTCATGAAGGAAGCATCTTGGCATATTTTATAAAGGCAAGTTAACCTCACAAGTTATTAGATTCACTGAGTGGCCAAGTGCTGGGAGCAAGGTGGTGGTGCAGGGGATAGACAAGTATGCGAAATGATACTTTTTACCTACCACTTCAACTTGAGACAATGGGAGTGAATTTAGCTTTTCCAGTCAACCATCTACATCTATTATATTCGAATGACCAATTGTTTCAGGACAGCAGAGTGAGCTTCCAGGAAACCCCACCAGAGGAGTGGTGGCCAGCATCATTTGTGGTTCTACAGGCAATCCTCATGCAAGAATTAGCAGATGAGTTAAAATGGTCCATATAAAGGTATATAGGTGTGATTGGATTGAATCACACTCTGGATGCACAGAAATACAAGACCAGGAAGTTAAGTGTCGGGTGATCTGGGACTGGACTGTTACTAGCTGGATTGGCCAGTTATCTGTTGGATAGAACTGGACAAATTTAGAGGCATTTGTTTCTGAGTGAGGATTGGTTTAGAAGTGAACAGATCAACTATGCCACAATAAACAATGGGTAGGAGACATGGCCCATAAGGATCTCTCCAATTTACATCAGAGACCAGGGATTGGACTTGGGACATTTATGGTTTGTGTGGTTTGTCTCTTACCAGCTGAGCTATCAAAGAAGCTACTGATTATTTAATAATATCAAGGGTGTTAAATGAGACCACAATGGGCCACCCAAGTGTTCTTTAAATTGAGATTATTTTTCACTATGCTATTTTCCATTAAGAATTTTGCTATTTTAAATCCCTCACAAGCTTCTTATTTTATGATTTATCTTATGAACAATTATTGTTTTTCTCATATACAAATCCTGAATCTCTGAGTATCTTGCATGCTTGCATCTGTGCTTAGCTGGCAGAGTATCTTTGGCAAGTTAATAGGATGTAGCAGAACATTACGCTCTAGATTAAGGGCAGCAGGGCAGATATATTGGAAGAGAGCCTTTGAAGATAATTGCTCTGGAGCAGGACCCACCAGAGTATTGTTTGGTAAACCTTAGCATGCCACAATGGACAAACTAATTTGAGAGTTGGCAATTTCAGATGGAATAGATCGGTCTTAGCAGTACACCAGCACAGCCACCTTCTGAGACAATTCAACTAGCTTGCTTTCCCAGTATAAAACCTGCCAATCTCATCTTTCTGTACCTCCAGATACCGCTAATCAAAGAAAACATCTGACTCCACTGTTTGACATAGAGCTGACATTCTCTTAGGTGAACATTAACTCAAACTGCATGAAATGAGAATGAACCGCAAAGATGGGGATGGTTCAGTCCTCAGTAATTCTCCTTTTTGTAAATGAGGTGACCTGGCAGAGAGTAGTGGTGAATGGTGATTTTTTTAGACTGGAGGGAATTATACAGTAGTGACCCCCAGGGGTTGATATTAGGACCATTGATCTTTTTGATATAAATTAATGACCTGGACTAGGTACAAAGGGCATAATTTCAAAGTTTGTCGATGACACAAAACTCAGAAATATAATAAACAGTGAGGAGGATTGCAGCAAATGTCAGGAGTACATAGACAGACTGATAAAATGGATGGACAAAACAAATTAAATTGAATGCAGAGAAGTGAGATGCAATGCCTTTTGGAAGAAAGAATGAGAAGAAGCACGACAAACTAAATGGTAAACTTTTAAAGAGGGTGCAGTGCAGGAACAGAGAGACATTGGGTTCACATCCACGAAGTTTTGGAAGTGCCAGGCTTAGTTGATAAGGCTGTGTAAAAAGCATGAGATCCTGGGCTTGATAAATAGAGGCATTTTAAATAAAGTATTCATTCCTGGGAGGTGAGCGTCGCTGGCTAGGCCAGCATTTGTTGCCCATTCCAAATTGCACTTGAGAAGGTGGTGGTGAGCTGCCTTCCTGAACCACTGCAGCCCATCTAGTGTAGGCACACTCACAGTACTGTTAGGAAGGGAGTTCCCGGTTTTTGACCCAGCGACAGTGAAGGAACAGCAATATATTTCCAAGTCATGATGGTTTGTTAGTTGGAGAAGAACTTGCAGGTGGTGGTGTTCCCATGCATCTGCTGCCCTTGTTCTTCTCGGTAGTAGAGGTTGCAGGTTTGGAAGATGCTGTTGAAAGAGGGTTGGTGAGTTGCTGAAGTGCATCGTGTAGATGGTACACACTGCTGCCACTGTGAGCCGATGCTGGAGAGAGTGAAATTTAAGGTAGTCGATAGAGTGCCGATCAAGCGGGCTACTCTGTTCTGGATGGTGTTGAACTTCTTGAGTGTTGTTGGAGCTGCACTCATCCAGGCAAGTGGAGAGTATTCCATTACACTCCTAACCTGTGCCTTGTAGATGGTGGACAGGCTGTGGGAAGTCAGGAGATGAGTTAATCGCCAGAGAATTTCCAGTCTCTGACCTGCTCTTGTAGCCATATTATTTGTATGGCTGCTCCAGTTCAATTTCTGGTCAATGGTAACCCCCAGGATGTTGATAGTGGGAGATTCAACAATGGTAATGCCATTGAACATCAAGGGGAGATGGTTAGATTCTCTCTTGTTTTAGATGGTCATTGCCTGGCACTTGTGTGGCAAATGTTATTTGCCACTTATCAGCCTAAGCCTGGATATTGTCCAGGTCTTATTGCAGATGGACATGGGCAACTTCAGCATCTGAGGAGTCACAAATGATGCTGAACATTGTGCAATAATCAGCGAAAATCCCCACTTCTGACCTTATGATGGAGGGAAGGTCATTGATGAAGCAGCTGAAGATGATTGGGCTTACGACACTACCTTGATGAACTCCTGCAGTGGTGCCCTGGCACTGAGATGTTTGAACCTCCAACAATCATAACCATCTTCCTTTGTGCTAGGTATGACTCCAACTAGCAGAGAGTTTTCCCCCGATTCCCATTGACTCCAGTTTTGCTAGGACTCCTTGATGCCATACTCGGTCAAATGCTGCCTTGATGTCAAGGACAATGATTCTCACCTCACCTCTTTTCAGCTCTTTTGCCCATGTTTGGACCAAGGCTGTAATGAGATATGTAGCTGAGTGGCCCTGGCGAAACCCAAACTGAGCATCAGTGATCAGGTTATTTCTGAGCAAGTGCCGCTTGATAGCACGGTTGACAACCCCTTCCATCACTTTGCTGATGATCATGAGTAAACTGATAGGGCAGTAACTGGCTGGGTTGGACTTATCCTGCTTTTTGTGCACAGGACATACCTGGGCAATTTTCCACATTGCCAGGTAGATGCCGGTGTTGTTGCTGTACTGGAATAGCTTTGCTCGGGGCACGGCTAGTTCTGGAGAACAAGTCTTCAGTACTATTGCTGGAAAGTTGTCAGGGCTCATAGTCTTTGCAGTATCCAGTGCCTTCAGCCGTTTCTTGATATCACATTGAGTGAATCGGATTGGCTGAAGACTGGCATCTGTGATGCTGGGGACTTCAGAAGGAGGCCTGGATGGATCATCCACTTGGCATTTCTGGCTGAAAATGGATGCAAATGCTTCAGCCTTGTCTTTTGCACTGATGTGCTTTGCTCCCCCATCATTATGGTTGAGGATATTTGTGCAGCCTCCTCCTGTCAGTTGTTTAATTCTCCACCACCACTGACGACTGGATGTTGCAGGACTGCAGAGCTTAGGTCTGATCCGTTGGTTGTGGGATTGCTTAGCCCTGTCTATTGTATGCTGCTTCCGCTGTTTGGCATGCAAGTAGTCCTGAGTTGTAGCTTCACCAGGCTGACACCTCATGAACCTGCACTCTTCATTGAACCAGTGTTGGTCCTCTGGCTTGATGGTAATGGCAGAGTGGGGGATATGCCAGGGTGGGGGGGGGGGGGGTTTGGCGGGGGGGTTGGCGGAGGGGGTGGCGGGGAAGGTCCCACCCCGGGAGCGGGCAAGCAGCCTGCACAGTTTACCCAGCCAGACTTTCTGTGCAGCGAAGGGCCACTTGCTGCATGGCTAATAGCACCAGTGGTAGGTTGAGGTCCTTCATTGGGTATTAATTGCCCAGTTAAGGGCGTCAATTGGCGGCGTCAATTGGCGGCGCCCACCCCGGACTTAATTTTGGCAGAGGCGGGAAGGTGGCAGGTCTCCCCCCCCCCCCGCCCCACCATCCCACACAATTATATGCTCTCCCTGCCTCCAAAACCAGGTGCGGGGGAGAGCATAAAACTCCCCGCAGTAACTCCTCATTTACGCTATCATGATTTTGAACACCTTATTAAATATCCTCTTAAACTTCCCTGCTCTAAGGAGAACAATCATAGCTTCTCTCGTCAAACAGACAGTGTTTGAATGAGGGACCTGGCATTGGAAGGGGGGGGGGGGGGTGCGATAAGAGCCAACTCCTGCCCTCGCTGTCGACCCCCCCACACCCCTTCCCCGCCCTGATCTACCTGTGACCTGGCTCCAGTGCTGCTCCTGGGCCTTGGATGGGTGCTCGACCAGCAGCTGCCACTGCCTCCATGGTGTTGCTGCTCAGTTGAAAAGCTGCCGGCCTCTGATTGGCTGGCACCTCTCAAAGGGCGGGACTTCTGTCACTGAGGTCCTTGATCCCGTGGAAGACCCGCCACTGTCCAGCTAAGTGCCTAATTGGCACTAGATTTGGTGGGCCTCCCACAGAAGAGGCGTCTTGTTGTTTTCGGCATTGCTTTTGCCAGACTCCGACGTAAATGTCGGTGCCGATCCCGCTCCCGCCCAGCCTGGGGATCCTTCCTGTATTTTACGGCTCCCCAGGCTTTGATTGGCCCGAGGCAGGACTTCCAACCACTTGAGGGAGGAGGTCCCGCCTCAGTGAGGGGGCCGGCAGCTCTTAGTCTCAGCAGCGCCACCGTGATCGGTGGCCACTGCTGAGACTGCAGCCCAGCCAACTGAGGAGAACGCAATGGAACCGGGACAGAAGGTAAGTTCGGGCAGCCTCACCAGGGGAATCGGTTATGCTCTGGTGAGGCTAGGGTGGTCGTTTGGGGGGAGGGGGGGCGTCTTGGATCCCGGGGTTGGGTTAGGAGGCGGAGGCGGCCCTCAATTTGGCACCCTGTGCCCGATTGCCAGGCACCCCCCCCCCCCCCCCCCCCGGGATGTGGAAAGGCCGGCAGCTATAGCTGGGCGAGGGCCCTTAAGTGGCCGTTAAGTGGCCACTTAAGGGTCTTGACTGGCCTCGGGCGGACGGGCCGCTTCTCACCCCCCCGCCCCCCACCCGCTGGAGCGCCGTAAACTTGGTCGGAGGCGGAATCAGGGCGGTTAGGCCTCCCAGAGCCTGCCGCTCAATTTTACGCCGCCCCCCACGCCACCAGCCGACCCGCTGGGGCAACGTAAAATTCCGGCCACTGAGTCAGTCTGGCAGGCAGAGCAAATATAGACCTGTTAAGGCACAAGCGAAGAATGCAAGGCTGGATTGCATCTATTTTAACACAAGGAGTCTTACTAGTAAGGCAGGTGAATTGAGGACATTGATTAACACATGAAATGTGATATTATTGCTATCACAGAGACATAGTTGAGGGAGGGGCAGGGCTGGCAGCTCAATATTCCAGGGTATTGAATCTTCAGGTGTGACAGGGGAGGATGTAAAAGAGGAGATGGCTTTGCACTGTTGATCAAGGAGTCAATTACTGCAGTAAGGGGGGATGACATCTTAGAAGGTTCCTCGAATGAGGCCATATGGGTAGAACTTTAAAAAAAAAGGGGGACACTCACTTGACTGAGTGTACTACAGGCCTCCAAACAGTCAGCGAGAGATAGAGAAGCAGATATGTAGGCAAATCTCAGATAGGTGTAAAAAAAAAGGGTAATAATAGTATGGGATTTCAACTTCCCCAATATCAACTGGGATAGTCTTAGTGCAAAAGGCTTAAAGGGGGACAGAATTTGTAAAGTGCATACAGGAGAGCTTTTTGAGCCAGCACGTGAAAGTCCAACAAGAGAAGGGGCGGTACTGGACCTAATCCGAGGGAATGAAGCCGGACAAGGGGTAGAAGTGTCAGTGGGGGAGCATTTTGGGGATAGTGACCATAACTCTGTAAGATTTAAGGTAGTTATGGAAAAGAACAAAGAGGGCCCGGAAATAAAAGTACTGAATTGGGGTAAGGTCGATTTCAATATGATAAAACAGGATCTCGCCAAAGTGGACTGGGAGCAGCTACTTGTAGGAAAGTCTACATCAGACCAGTGGGAGTCATTCAAAAAGGAAATACTGAGAGTTCAGAGCCAACATGTACCTGTAACGATGAAGGGCAGGACCAACAAGTCCAGGAAACCCTGGATGTCAAGTAATATAGAGGATTGGATAAGAAAAAAAAAGGAGGTTTTGGCAGATTCAAAGTGCTGAAAACAGCTGAGGCCCCAGAGGAGTATAGAAAATGTAGGAGGGTACTAAAAAAGGTAATTAGGAGAGCGAAGAGGGGACATGAAAAAACACTGGCAGGCAAGATAAAGGAAAATCCCAAGGCATTTTATAAGTTTATTAAGGTCAAGAGGATAACCAGGGAAAGAGTAGGGCCCATTAGGGACCAAAGTGGCAATCAGTGTGTGGAGCCGGAGGACATAGGTGAGATTTTAAATGATTACTTTTCATCTGTGTTCACTATGGAGAAGGACGATGTAGGTGCAGAGATCAGGGAGGGGGATTGTGATAGAGTTGAACAAATTGGCATTGAAAGGGAGGAGGAAGTAATAGCTATTTTAGCGGGCTTAAAAGTGGATAAATCCCAAGGCCCAGAAGAGATGTATCCCAGGCTGTTATGTGAGGCAAGGGAGGAGATTGCAGGGGCTCTGACACATATTTTCAAATCCTCTCTGGCCACAGGAGAGGTACCAGAGGACTGGAGGACAGTGAATGTGGTACCATTATTCAAGAAGGGTAGCAGGGATTAACCAGGTAATTACAGGCCAGTGAATCTAACATCAGTGGTAGGGAAACTATTGGAAAAAATTCTGAGGGACAGGATTAATCTCCACCTGGAGAGGCAGGGATTAATCAGGGATAGTCAGCATGGCTTTGTCAGGGGGAGATCGTGTCTAACTAACTTGATTGAATTTTTCGAGGAAGTGACTAGATGTGTAGAGGGTAAGACAGTTGATGTAGTCTAGATGGACTTCAGTAAGGCTTTTGATAGGGTCCAACATGGGAGATTGGTTAAGAAGGCAAGAGCCAATGGGATCTAGGACAATTTGGCAAATTAGATCCAAAATTGGCTTAATGGCAGGAGGCAGTGGATGATGGTCGAGGGCTGTTTTTGCGAGTGGAAGCCTGTGACCAGTGGTGTACCACAGGGTTCGGTGCTGGGACCCTTGCTGTTTGTAGTGTACATTAATGATTTAGATGTGAATATAGGAGGTATGATCAGTAAGTTCGCAGATGACACGAAAATTGCTGGTGTCATAGTGAGGAGGAAAACCTTAGATTACAGGACGATATAGATGGGCTGGTAAGATGGGTGGAGCAGTGGCAAATGGAATTTAATCCTGAGAAGTGTGAGGTGATGCATTTTGGGAGGACTAACAAGGCAAGGGAATATATAATGGATGGTAGGACCCCTAGGAAGTAGAGAGGGTCAGAGGGACCTTGCTGTACTTGTTCATAGATTACTGAAGGCAGCAGCACACGTAGATAAGGTGGTTAGGAAGGCATATATGATACTTGCCTTTATTAGCCGAGGCATAGAAGATAAGAGCAGGGCGGTTATGATGGAGCTGTATAAAATGCTAGTTAAGTCACAGCTGGAGTACTGTGTACAGTTCTGGTCACCGCACTATCGGAAGGATGTGATTGCACTGGAGAAAGTGCAGAGGAGATTCACCAGGATGTTGCCTGGGCTGGAGCATTTCAGCTATGAAGAGAGACTGGATAGGCTAGGGTTGTTTTCATTGGAGCAGAGAAGGCTGAAGGGGGACCTGATTGATGTATACAAAATTATGAGGGGCATTGATAGGTTAGATAGGAAGAAACTCTTTCCCTTAGAGGAGGGATCAATAACCAGGGGGCATAAATTTAATATAATAAAAACAAGAAATGCTGGAAATGCTCAGCAGGTCTGGCAGCATCTGTGGAGAGAGAAGAAGAGTTAACGTTTCAGGTCAGTGACCCTTCTTCAGAACTGGCAAATATTAGAAATCTAAAAGGTTATAAGCAAGTAAAGCGGGGGTGGGGCAAGAGATAACAAAGGAGAAGGTGTAGATAGGACAAGATAACAGAATAGCTGACCAGAAGGTCATGAAGCAAAGGCAAACAATATGTTAATGGTGTATTGAAAGACAAAGCATTAGTACAGATGGGGTGTTAATGGACTGAAAATTGAACAGCCGCAAGTACAAACATGAAAAAAAAACCATGTAAAAAAACAAAGTGGGTAAGAAAAGTGAACAAACTAAGATGAAGTAAAATGAAATAAACACACAAAAAAAATTTTTTTTAAGGAAAAAGAAAAAAAAACTAAAAATAAAAGTAAAATGAGGGGCCCGTCATGCTCTGAAATTACTGAACTCAATGTTCAGTCTGGTAGGCTGTCACGTGCCTAATTGATAAATGAGATGCTGTTCCTCGAGCTTGCATTGATGTTCACTGGAACACTGCAGCAAGCCCAGGACAGAGATGTGAGCATGAGAGCAGGGGGGAGTGTTGAAATGGCAAGCAACTGGAAACTTGGGGTCCTCCTTGCGGACTGAGCGGAGGTGTTCCGCAAAGCGGTCACCCAGTCTGCGTTTGGTCTCCCCAGTGTAGAGGAGACCACATTGTGAGCAGCGAATACAGTATACTACATTGAAAGAAGTACAAGTAAATCACTTCTTCACCTGAAAGGAGTGTTTGGGGCCTGGGATAGTGAGGAGAGAGGAGGTAAACGGGCAGGTATTACACCTCCTGCAATTGCAGGGGAAGGTGCCATGGGAAGGGGATGAGGTGGTGGGGGTAATGGAAGAGTGGACCAGGGTGTCCAGGACCAGGAGGGAACCATCCCTTCAGAATGCTGACAGGGGAAAGGAGGGGAAGATGCGTTTGGTAGTGGCATCATGCTGGAGGTGGCAGAAATGGCAGAGGATGATCCTTCGGGGTAGCAAGTGAGGCCAAGGGGAACCCTGTCGCGGTTTTGGGAGGGAGAGGAAGGGGTGAGGGTAGAGGTGCGGGAAATGGACCGGACATGGTTGAGGGCCCTGTCAACCACAGTGGGGGGGAA
Source organism: Heterodontus francisci (assembly GCF_036365525.1). Classification (NCBI taxonomy): domain Eukaryota; kingdom Metazoa; phylum Chordata; class Chondrichthyes; order Heterodontiformes; family Heterodontidae; genus Heterodontus; species Heterodontus francisci. The sequence goes on from NC_090387.1 coordinate 42,368,605, forward strand.
TCCTCGGTTGAGGAAAAAGGAAGACATATCAGAAGCGCTGTCATGGAAGGTAGCATCATCAGAGCAGATGCGTCGGAGGTGGAGAAACTGGGAGAATGGAATGGAGTCCTTACAGGAGGCAGGCTGTGAAGAAGTGTAGTCGAGGTAGCTGTGGGAGTCGGTGGCCTTATATAGGGTATTAGTAGACAGCCTATCCCCAGAGATGGAGATAGAGAAGTCGAGGAAGGGAAGGGAAGTGTCGGAGATGGACCATGTAAAGGTGAGAGAAGGGTGGAAATTAGAAGCAAAGTTGATAAAGTTTTCCAGTTCGGGGCGGGAGCAGGTAAGGGCAGGAGGTTTAGAGGGGATTTGAGGAAAACTTTTTTCACCCAGAGGGTGGTTGGAATCTGAAACACTCTACTGAAGGGGTGGTAGAGGCAGGAACCCTCACAACATTTAAGAAGTATTTAGATGAGCACTTGAAATGCCATAGCATACAAGGCTATGGGCCAAGTGCTGGAAAATGCGATTAGAATAGATAGGTGCTTGATAGTCGGTACAGATACGATGGGCCAAAGGGCCTGTTTCTGTGCTGTATAACTCTATGACCCTATTGCTGAAAATATATGTAGCTTCCAGTACACGCAAATGCACCACACTGCTTTCAAAACTCAAAAAAACAGTGTCCAATATTAGATGTGATTCCGTGATTGGACAACATTTGCTAAATGATCCACAGTGTGCTCAGAATTACGCTGACAACCAATTTAAGATTGTCAGTCGGGCTCACAGTGTGGCGCATTTGCGCGTACTGGAAGCTACATATATTAATACACAGGGCCTTGTTCTTTGCAGACAGAAAGAACATGTACACACATTGTGCCTGTTTCAGCTAAACAAAATAAGTGGCAGTCATTTGCTGGTTCATTCCTCAGGGCAATGCCTTGACAAATCAGAGTCAAGCTGCCTGGTTTAAATTTCAAACAAAGTTTGGCAGTTAACTGTCAGTCACCATAATTGGTGCATTCTCCATGGCAATGCCTCTACCAATCAGAGTCCACTTACCAACCAATCTGCATTCTCTTCTTATACAGTATATATTTGTTGCTTTCCCTGACATTGGTATCCTTGTGAATTGTTCTGATGAGTGCAAGATGAAAAGCTTCAACAAAACTTCTCTATCTTCAGCAATATTTAAGGTAATTGTCAAAAGAACCAAAGGGGAGATGAGGAGATTTTTGTTAATGCAATGAGTTATTATGATCTGGAATGCCTAAACGAGAAGTGGAAGCAGATTCAGTGGTAACTTTCAAAAAGCAGTTGGACAGATACTTGAAAATAAAACATTTGCAGGGTTATGAGGACAGAGCAGGGGAGTAGATCTAACTGGATAGCTCTTAGAAAAAGCTGTTGAAGGCACGAGGGTCGAATGGCCTGCTTCTTTGCTGTATCATTCTATGATTATGTTTATATTGTTTGAAACTGTTGTTGACCCACAAAACTGATCACTGCAGCATCTGGAAGATGTGTCAAAAGAGACTCATGTATTTGATACACTACTATTTGTGGATATTAAAAGGAGTGTTAAAACTAATTGAATGTACACCTAAGGAAGGACTGGCTTATGCCCTAAGTAATCTATATAGGAACAAGAAGAACATAGTGTTATGGTCAAGTGAGGAGGGGCTGAAGGGCTTCCTTCTTTTCTCTGTCCTTGTTTGACCACAACAGGTTTATTTCTTTCTTAAAGTGGATGTATTGGCCAATGCAGTAGTTGTTTGATCACTTACTTGCTATGATCATAACAAGAAACAATCAGACAGGTTTTCTTAAGTTTAAAGAAAGGGTTAACTTTATTGTACTAAAACAAACTAATAACAATAATAAACAATGCGCCAACGTTCACTCACACACACACTCTGGAGGTTTGCACACACAAATAGGTTACAGAGTGGGGAAAGGCAGATTGATTGAGTTGGAGTCCATAGGAAAAGGGGTATACAGTCTGTGGCTTTTGGTGATTCGGTTGGCTTCTCGCTAAATTCGGTAGTCTTGAGGCTTTTAGTTTAAAGAGGCAGATAACTGGTTTGGTTGGACAGTTGGAGATAGTGATGCAGATGATTTCCTCCAACATTGTTTCTGATTGTAGCCAGAGTATGCAAAGGTGGTCAGTCAACAGGCAGGATTTGAAAGCCTTCAAGCTGGAATGGAGAGAGAGAGACCCCCACTTAGGGTCTGCAAATGTCAGAGTCCAAAATCTTCTAATTTCTCTGCAGCAGTAAGGCACAAGCTAAAACCACAGATGGGGAGGGGCTTGTCACATGACAGTCACTCAGTCATTCAATCATAGCAGTTAGCAGTATTTATCTCTTGCTAAAAAGAACAGGCAGCTCCTTTAAACTTCCTGGGTCTTGGTTCTTGCTTGGGCATGAGCAGACATTTAGGGCTGTATTTTACCAGCCCCTTGATATTAGGGGTTGTGATAGGGGGGCCCGTAAAATACTTGCGGAAGTGGCCCACCACAACCCCCAATGCCGACAAGGCCCCTCCGCATTTTACTGGTGGCGGCAAGGCCTTGGTGCGCCCTCCCCCACTTCCCCCACCCCCCCACCGTCGCACAGCAGTGGAGCCTTCATTTCCCTAATAAAATTAATGTCAATACATGTAAATCAACTTATCTGGACCGGGCAGCCGTCCCACGCTGATATTCCGTCCTGTGGCTGGAAGTCATGCGCCTTCCGATCCCCGTTTGGGGATTCAAGGCGAGACACTGGTGGGGAGGAGGGGAGGAGTTTAATTTTCAGGTTGGGGTGCGGGGAACGGATAAAACTTATTCCATTGACTGAGGGGATGGTGGGAAGGGGTTGAAGGGCAAAGGTGACCAAGTTCAGGGGGAAAAGGTTGGGTTGGGAATAAAGTTTTTTTTTTGCTGGGAAAATAAAGTGTGTGGTCATTGGGGGCGGGCGGTGGCTGGTAGAGGGGCTTTCATCTTTTATTTAACATGGAAGCTCAATGTCAAATGACTGCATCTTTCAACATGCAAATGCACCTGAAGGGCTTGAAACACTTTAAATGGCTCAGGCGCCTGCGCAGTGGCGCCGGCCACTGTTGTCGGGGATGGAACGGCCGCCCCCTCCACGTCATTGGGGCAGCTGCTCATACAATTCAGCCCTTAGTCTCCCTCCTCACAAGCACTGCAGTGCAGTATACAGTGTTGCAAATTCGCTAGCCATCTTAAGCTGCCAGCAAAGTCATGCATTTAGCTGGTCTTTTAAAAAATGTCTTTAAAAAAGACATAAATTCAGATCTCCAGTCAGTGGATTAAAGAAAATTTTCATTCAGCAAAGCACATTGGTGTAACAATAGGAACAGGAGTAAGCCGTTCCGCCCTTCAAGCCTGCTCTACACATATAATTGTGTAATATAGAAAAGATAACTCATTTAAACTATTGGCTAATTATAGTAGTGATATTTTAAAACAGTTTTTGATCCCAAAAAGGACTTAATTTCTATTCGAGTTCATTGGAAGTGACTGCATTACACCACAATGACTGCATTACTCTACAATGGCTTCCCCACTCAATTGACTGGTTAAAAAACCAGTCAGGGCCCAAGGATGTCATCAGAGCCTGTTCTGCACATTTATAGAAGGACCCCTCGGTTTCAGGCGGGTGTCTTTACAGCCTGTTCGGAAGAGCAGGTTAAAATGGGAGACAGCAAAAGAGAGTGGGACATTGGCAGATATGTTTCCCAGAGGAATTTAATCACCCACTTGTTGGCAAGCTGAAGCAACCACGCAATTTAGATGGGCAGTTACAACATCTACTTTGTCATTTCTGCCTCTTGTCATGATCATTTCCAGCATACTTGCTGACTCTTTGGTGGCAATTATAACCCCCAAAAACTTATGGGTTGGGGTTAGTTGTGGAGTTACAATTTTAAAAATTTCATATCCAAACCCATCCTGCCTCCAACCCACCCACTTGCTTGCTTGGTAAATCTTTAATGGAGATGGGACAGAGGGAGGCCAAAAGTGCTCTCTCAGTCGGTCCTCTATAGCTTTGAAGGAGGCTGCATCCCTCCATTTTACAAGCTTTCTATTTTAAACTCAGGTGTTTCCAAGACCGTAGGAAACTCTGCAGTTAAAAGGAGGTGGGAAGGGCTAAATCAGTAAAGTGAATGCATTTACAACATTGCTTGTGGGCCAGGGGAACAGAAATGTTTCCTCCAGGCTCAACAAACTTACCAGTAAAGCTCACCCAACCCCCCTTCACCCCCCCGCAATCTGTCTGAGCCCCCACCTCAACGGTCTCTGACCCCCTCTGCAATTCTGACCCCCTTGCGATTACCATCTCTCTCCCTTGCGATCACCATCTCTCTCCCTTGCGATCACCATCTCTCTCCCTTGTGATCACTATCTCTCCCGCTTGCGAACTTTACCTCACCCCATCACGAGCACCATCTTGCCCAACTCCATCGATCACACTCTACACCCCCTGCAATCTCTCACCCAACAGTATCTACCTGCTCCTCTGCTGCATCCTTCTGCTGCAGGATTTCCCGCCGGATGGGCAGCCAGCCTTCCAGGCTGGCAGGTGGGAAACCTGGAGGAAAAAGACTGAACATACCTTGCAATTAAAAACTACAGGACGTTCAGGGGAACCCATACTTCTGGGTTTCTGGTCTGTGAGTGCCTGCACCTTGGTAGGTATTGGGGTTAAAGAACCTGGGACGTTTTCTCCTTAAATTTTAGTTGGAGTTAAGAATTGGTCTAAGCTTATGCTTGCAATTTTTGACTGATATTTTCAGTCTGTGAATTTGCATGATTCTCATGCAGAGCAAAGATATACATGTTGTTCTTGCATTTTCAGTGAGTGTTTGCATGTGAATTGCATTTAGGGCAATTTTGAACATGATAAATTACCGTAATTTGTCAGTTTGCAAGAACATGACTCATTAGTTTTAACTTGATGTAAAGCCTGCAGGACAACAACATATATTATAATAAAAATATATTGAAGAAATGGCCGGGCTCAATATATATTTTAGAAACCTTAACATACAACTTTGCACTAGGGCAGGTAATTTTTATGAATGTTGTTCATGAAAGGTGAACATCCCTTTTAAGATTTTAATCTTTTCAGTCCAGATTAACCAGAGGTAAGTATGCCATAGTCCTTTATGCTCAATGACTTAGATATAAAAATGAAATCTGGCTCAGATTGTACCATATGCATTATCCTGATTGTACTTGAATAGTGCACCTCAAATATCTGTCCCAGAAGTGCTCAGTTCTGAAAATATCCAAAAATTCTTTCAGACAGTATCATGAAATGTCAGGGGAATTGTACAGAACATCAGCAAACTACACATAAAGAAGTTAGTTTGAAAAAAGCAGTCGAAGCTTCTACCAGTTGGTGTCCCAGGGAAGAAAGGGAGAAATTGAAGGGCCTGTAGTAGACCCCTACTGTGGTGGATTGTTGACTTGCTGTCAAGCCATCAAATGGGATCTACCCTTGAGTTCAGATTTAACAATCCACTTTTCTGAGTCATAAGAGACCCCATGCCATGATTATTTCTGAAGAAAGGTCATCGACCTGAAACACTTTAACTCTCTTTCTCACTTCACAGATGCTTCCTGATTTGCTGACTATTTCCAGAACATTCTGCTTTGATTCCTTATGACTATTTTTGCCTTTTGTGTAACAGACTCTGGGTTAGGTATACTTTCCAATTTTTCAGATGTGCTTGCTTGGTAATTCTGGTCAGGTAACAGGAAGCAAGCATTAGGGAGAAAGCCCCAAAGATTAAGACCTACATCGGAGGTATTCGAGCTGGGTTTCTCAGAGACTTTACAGGGGTGTACAATGCAGGGCCAGTTTTACAGGTGGGTGAAGTGGACAACAGCCTAGGGCACCGTGGTCAAGAGTAAGCAAGTGCGTGGCAGCCGGAGGTGTGCTCTGCTTCCCATCCTGTGCTCCTGCTCTTCCCTCTGCCTCTCTAGTGTTCTCTACCTGCTGCTACTTTGGTCCCATACTGCTCCTGCTTTTCCTCTGCTCCCATAGTGCTTTTTCCATGCTCTGCTGTCTCTGGGTTCCTACTGTATCTAGGCTCCTGCTTTCTCCGGGTTCCTGCTCTCTCTGCACCTCTGCTTTCTCTGGGCTCCTCCTCCCTCCAGGCTTCCCCATGCTTCTGCTCTCTCTGTGCTGTGCTTCACCAGGGCTCCTTCATTCCCTCTGCTCCCACAGTACTTTCTCTGTGCTCTTTTCTCCTCGGGCTCCTGCTCTCTCCAGGTTCCTGCCAAAGATAGACAGAACCTGTAGTGAGAATCAGGCACAGACATATCATTGATATATAGGAGCTAAAATCTCCCAGGCCTCATGCAGTGCAAGGCTGAATGGTTCGCCATTCACCTCAGCCCCTGGCTGCACGGCTCAAGCCAGGGAGTTAAAATTGAGGTTTTAGTCTTTGAATTCTTCATTGAAATGACATCATCATATTGTCTGTCTGGTGTCTAATGTAAAGCATTCCAATTCTTCCACCAAATTAGGTATCACTAGATGTCCTTGAACTCTTGCTTTCAAGCTTTCATTACTCATCAGATTTGTGTCATAATGTTAGCTTTTCAAATGTATTTCTTCACTACTAACTCAGCTAGTTTTCTGTTTAATAACTTCTTTTTCTTTAGAAATGACAGCTTCTCTCAGGTATTTTTCCATACACTACAACTTTTATTGGTTCAGTGCTTGTAACATGGTTTTCCTTTCTTGCTGCAACTACAATAATAAACTTTTTTTCTATAGATTACACTCTGCTTTTCAGGATTCAATCTAAATGATTGCTTTCAGGTTTTATGAACCACCTGACCTTCATTGTGTGACTCACTTAGTCATATCATTCAGCTTCAACTTTTCCCAACACAAGAATCAAGCAGTCCTCCAGCATACTGGGCTGGATTCTATGAAATGGCGGCCTGCCTGGGCGGACTGCACGCCAGAAAGCTGCCACAATCTTAAGCGCGGCAGTTCATTTAAATTGTCAGGGCAACCCGCACGCCCCAATCATGCGGCGAGGGCAGGCTGTCCGTCTGCGGCAATGGCATAAGCTGCCTGTGCACAGGCGTTGGCGCCATTTATAAAGGGTGGCTAGCTTGCCGGCTTATATAAATATTTAAAGAAATATACACCACAAATAAATAAATACATTTCTTTTGCCCCTTTCTCACCCCTCCCCCCAATAACAATTACAATATTTGCCCTTTTCCCCCCAAAAACATCTTTTACATCTGACCTTCCCCCCCCACGCCCCCAAACTGCACAAAGTTTAAAGTTCAACCTTTCCCTCCATTCCCCGCACTCAATACGTGTATTTGACCCCATCCTCCCCTCTCCCACACTGACAAACTTACCTCCTCCCCCCTCGCCACCAGTGTCGCTCCTCGTTTCCCCGGATGTGGATCTGAAGGTCACGGCAGGCCCTCAAGATCTAAGGTGGGTGTATGTAAATTAATTAATTTTATTGATTTGAATATTCAAAGTGTGGTTCCGTTGCCCAGCGGTGGGGGGGGGGAGGGGGGGGCGGGGTCTGCCACGGAGCCACACCGCTGCCGGGTAAATCAGGCCAGGCCCTGCCGGCATCGAGCTCCATGGCGGGCCTCATCTGGAGCCATTTTCTGGCCACCTCGCCACGGAACCTGATGTTGAGGGCTTCTTAAAATCCAGCCAATTATCTTTCTTTCCAGGAGATAATCCTAGTGAAAGAAAGAAAGGCTTCCACTTATATAAGCAACTTTCAGGACCTCAAGACATTCCAAGGCCCTATACAGCCAATTAAGTACTTTGGAAGTGTAGTCACTGCAATATAAGAAATGTGACAACCAATTTGTACTTAGCAACAGCCATGTGATTACAACAAAATCATTTGTTTCAATGTTATTGATTGAGATATATAAATTGACCAGGACACCAGAGAGAACACCCCGCTCTTCAAAATCATGCCATGGGATCACCTACGTCCTCCTGTGGTTTAACGGCTCAACCAAATGATGTCACCTCCAACAGTGCAGCACTCCTTCAGTACCGCACTGGAGTGCCAACCTGAATTATGTGCTCAAGTCTCTGGAGTGGGACCTTCTGACTCAGAGAGAGAGTGCTACCACTAAGCCATGACTTCAACCTGAGTACTCACATTCTGTGAATGTTACAATCCCCACTTGTCTCTAGTAGGTCTCTAATTGTTATTTTATTTTTCAGTTGGGCAATTTCCCATTTATCAATACATGGTTTCTCTCAATTTTCTTTTACCTGCCTGTGCAATCTTTCCACCATTATAGAAACCTGCTAACACCTACAGCCCCAGTTCATTTTTACTGCAGATTGAACATCATTTTCAGCCTCCAAACCCATCCCTACAAGTTTTCTCATTGATATTATGAACTTGGGAAGTCTCTGATCTTAGTTTGGATTTACACCGACTTGCAAAATAGGGCTGAATTTTGTTCTGTTGTCAGAGGCGGGTCCATTGTGTGGGGGGGCTGGAGAATCGCTGCGGAGCCGTCCATCACAGAATCCGGCATCGTAATGCAGTTTGCTGATTTTGTCAGAGGCGGGGAAATACCGTGATGGCACTGATGTCCCAATGTGATGGCATCATCATTTACATATTGTAAATACTACGTTTAATAAATTTGAATCTCATTCCTCACAACTCAATGAAGCGTTCTCAATTTTGTGCTCGGTGCCGTGAAAGGGGAGGTAACCTCCCCGGAGTTTTTTTAAAGGAAGTGGGCTTTGCAGTGGCCATTGCCACTATACTAAATCTGCAAGGGGCTTGCTTGTGAATGGGGGCAGGTCCCACCCTTGCTCTGACATCTGACATGGTCAGAATGATGCGTGAGGGAGCAGGTGCTGCTTGCTGATGACACATTTATTGCAAACCACAGAGGTGTTCATTTAATACACTGCTGCTCAATGCTTGGAGAGACTATATACAGGGTTGGCAGCCTTTTAAAGATGGCGCCAACACCTGCTCCAACATCAGGTGACACCCTGAACGATGTCTCCATTGCCATCCCTGCCACATGATTGCAGGGTACAGCCGCCTCCATTATGTAAAATGGCTGCCTGCCGTGTAATCGTGGCAACACGGCCACTGACATCACAGGCGGGACCGCCGCCAATTTGCACACCATTGCTGCTCCCGGCAGTGGGATCATAATATCCAGCCCAAAGTCACTCTTTTCCATTTTGTACTGAGCAGTTATTAAAATGTGGCTATATCCAAATTTATTCATTTAGAAACTCAAAAATTCAGAAACTGATCATGAACTCTTCCTCTGGGGACTGACATTGAACCTTAGTGAAAGTGAAAAGCACGCATCAGCTACTAGAATTTTAGACTTGGGTAAGGCTGACTTTACTGGGATGAGGCAGAGACTGTCCACGATAAACTGGGTGGATCTGTTAATGGGTCAAACGACTGAAGAACAGTGGAGAATATTTAAAGAAACATTTAACGAAATACAGAGCTAGTATATACCCCTGAGAGGAAAAAGCTCCACTTCACAGAAAAAATAGCCATGGACAACTAAAGAGATTAGGGATAGCATAAAACAAAAAGAAAGGGCTCTTTTTTTTGTGTTTATTTCATTGCATCTTAGTTTGTTCAGTTTGCTTACCCACTGTTTCTTTTCATGTTTGTACTCGCTGCTGTTCAATCTTCAGTCCGTTAACACCCTATCTGTACTAATGCTTTGTCTTTCAACACACCATTAACATATTGTTTGCCTTTGCTCCATGACCTTTTGGTCAGCTATGTGGCCTTGTCCAATCTGCATCTTCTCCTTTGTTATCTCTTGCCCCACTCCCGCCTCACTTGCTTATAACCTTTGATATTTCTAATATTTGCTAGTTCTGAAGAAGGGTCACTGACCCGAAACGTTAACTCTGCTTCTCTTTCCACAGATGCTGCCAGACCTGCTGAGTGGTTCCAGCATTTCTTGTTTTTATTTCAGATTTCCAGCATCCGCAATATTTTGCTTTTATTCACATGATTACGGAAGCTTTTTAACAGTGATACAATGGTTGATGTTTTCATGGATGTGTTACATTCTGGAGGCACAGAATTTAAACCACTTCAAAATTATATTTCATTTAGGATTGCAGTACTTATCAAAATGTTGAATGAACATGTTAAAACTCAATCAGATAATACTGAAACCACTGCTTCTACCTGCACCACTGTTTCAGCAAATTAGCTTTAATATATAGGTATCTCATTGGTTCAATCTTCATACCTTTTGTATAACTTCAATAGTTTCTTTCCAGAGATTTTTCTCCAGAATTACTTCAATTCCAAAGAAGACAATGATTCTATTTTGACTGCCTTTCTATATTGGTCTTTCAGTGCCACAATATAATGCCAACCTGAAACTTGTACAAACTCTCTCAGTACTCAAGCTGCAGGAGGACTTCTTATTCTTAGACTAGAATATCTACACACACCCACCCCTAGTGTACTCCCTGTTCTATAAATACAAAGTTGGTTAAAATCAAAGGTGCAGATAGCTAACTCCACCAGCCAATCAGGTGAGACTTAAGGATGTATTTTGTGATTTCACACTCCTAGCATGGAGCTTCAGTCATCGGGATAGCATGACCTAAATTTCAATTTGGAGAATAATGGGCCCTGAAGAACTTGCTGTCTGATGACCTCTGTGGCCAATTCCTGATGCGTGCTCCTGACAAGCAAAGCTCCATGTTAAAACATGAACTTGTGAGATAGATCCTATACTGCATTCTTACACATTGGCCTAGCAACTCTTGAACAACTGAATATAAGCAGTGTGATGTAGATGTTTCCATTCCCTGCACTCACATGATAATTACTCTCAATATCTGGAATTTTGCAAATATTCCACATGCTGTGTGAACTCCCACCTAAGGGAGCATTAGTGGGAACATAGTTCACAGGAACTTAAAGTACTTCAGCAGCCAGTTATGGGGCCACACTTCCACCCAGTCCACAAGGAATCTTCAAAATATATATTTTTAAGTATGTACTTTGGCCTCTTCTGGCAACTCTGTTAGTGCCCACCAGGTTTCATTGGTAGGTTTGGTGCCATGTGGGCCTCCAATTATTTCAGGTAAAAATTGTGTTGTGGTGCCGAAGACTGTTGTGGGACCACCTTAAGTGGCTGTAAGTGAAGGTCACCAGAGGAAGTGATGTCACGTCACACATGACCAGGCAGTTGTGGGTGTGGCCCGACAGAGTGAGATGTGTGTAGATGTGACTCCTGTAGTAGCTGTGTGCATATCTGTTCTAGTTCTAGTTTAAGTTATATGGCAATGTTTGGGATTTATTTTTCTGATGACCACCAAATATTACATCGTGGCAATGTTTGATTTTTTTAATGAAGAATACACTGAGAGAACAAAGAACAGAAAATTGCTTACCTGGAGTGGCTGAAGGTTCAGGTGAAGAGCAATTGGCAGGAGACCCCACGACAGTGTAGTGAGCTCGGACTGTAGACTGGACCCTGGGTGGTGTTGAAACTCTGAGTACAGTAGGCAATTTGCCAGTGGATTGGAGCTTTCACCTAATCTGGCAGTGGATCGAAAAATTTGAAAAGAAGTAGCTACAACCATAACAGCTTTAGTTTGCCATTTTTTTTGTTTACTTCATGGGCAGGGCTTAAGCCAAAAAGAGTGGGAAGATCTCAATAGTGCCACTGGAGGTCTAGCACTAAGTAAAAGGCTGGCCGTGGCAACTGCTGGTACTGCAAGCTGCAGGGCTCTCCATAGAGAAAACACTGCTCCCTCAGTTAAAAAAATGAGCTTTGTAAACAAAATTCAGCTGTCATCTCACTCTTAAAAGGGACAGGACTGCAAAAATGAACCTGGCTAAAAGAAGGAAACAGAAAACTGTGCCTGTAAAGCAGAGAGCCTGTAAAAGAAGTGTGCCTGCGAAAAAAGAAAATCTGTAAAAAGTCCTACATTTATAAGAAGAAAGCATGACCATCCAGAAAATGACTATCAGGTACCAGGTATGGATTGGAAGGCATCAGACATAGTGAATTAATTCAAACTGTTTCACCAGCAGATTGAACTATGTTTCCTGGATCAAGAAGTGAGCGAGCCAGAGAAACAAGCTGTGAAAATCAAGACTGCAATGGCAATGGGGGCATGCATCAGATCAACATATCAAGATTATCAGCTGAGGATCAGAAGGACCCTCGCATGCTATGGGCATTCCTGGAAGATCAATTCAGGGTAAAGGTCAAATTCTGAGTACATCTGCTAGAGCTTATGACCTGCCAGCAAAGCCAAGATGAGTCCATTGACCAATTTGTTGCAAGGTGCCAAGACAAAGTTCAAAAATGTGACTTTGCAGATATTGAATTGTTGAATCGTGTCTACCTCAAAAGAGGTATTTCAGAAAAGACCTTCTAGAAAAGAAGAAAGAGCACACAATAGCTGCACAACCAAATGTTAAAAGGAAATTTGAAGCCATCATGGCTGGGCACCAACAGTTACAAGCATTGGGGGCAGCTATGACAATTGGTATGGTAACCAAGGTTCAGAAGTCTGTTAAGCCCTATGGCAAATGTAGCCTAACTCACCCAATTCACAGTCGTCCAGTGTACCAGAACCAGTGCAAAGCCTGCGGCATGTGAAGACATTGGGCAAGGCAGTGCAGAGGGCCAAGCTCAGATACTGCACACAGGAATGGTGGCAGATCCCATGCAGAGAGAACGCCTGCAAGACAGGATGGCAAATGGAACGAAAAGTGTGCCAACACAAAACAAAAGCCCAAGCAGGTACCTCAGGTCAGCAGAGAGACAGATTGTCAGGAGGACATGGATGAAGAGTACACTCGTGCAAACAGCGAACAAGAATTTCACATAGTTAATTTGGATCAACATATCAATGCTATTATGCAATCTGAGGCATTTGCCATGATCAGGATTATATGTCCACAGAAGAGTGGCAGACGTAAGTTCAGAGTAAAAATCAACACTGGAGCAAGTGCAAATATTCTGCTCATCTGTATACTGAAGAACACGTACCTAAAAAATGGGAATCTATGGTACAAGCTGGCACAGCTAGGTTGACTGCCTACAATGTTTTTCCAATCAAGTGCATTGGAACGAAAATCTTGCAGTGCAACTATGGGAGCTCCAAATGGCTACCACAAATGTTTTATATTGTAGACACAGCTGGACTCCTGTCGCACAACTTCCAGTATGTCACGGTTTACGAATTGTCACAATACATGAGGTCAGCACCACACCGAAAGGTACAGAAGTTTGCAACACGGAGTGTATTGAGTCGGTCAGAGACCTGAAACTACTTTACTCAGACAGGTTTGATGCAATCGGTGATTTCAAGGGTGATGTCATATTGTACATGGGGGAGGATGCAGTTCCTATTATTGATGCTCCAAGGAAGTGCAATTTCCACTTTCAAGAGAAGCTTAAAGTGGAGCAGGATGAGATGGAGCGCAACCGAGTCATCCGCCAAGTACACCAGTATTCTGATTGGTGCAGTTCCATTACCTGCATGCTGAAGAAACATGGAAATTTTGGGATTTTCTTGGACCCACGACAACTGAATTCGGCACTCAAGAGATGTCTGCATAAAATCCCGACCCTGGAGGAGCTGAATCCTACGTTTGCTGGTACTAATTTTTTTTCAGATCTCAACGCGAAGCATGGCTACTGGTCTGTCCACTTTTCCAAGAAGTCCCAGATACTCACAACTTTGAGAAAGCCATTTGTGAGATCCTGTTTTAGATAGTTACCCTTTGGTCTGTGTGTCAGCCAGGATATTTTTCAACAATACATGCACAGGATAACGGAAAATGTCCCGGGCTGTATCTGTATAGCCAAAGATATTGCGGTGCTGGGGTGGACCAAGGCAGCGCATGCCTGAAACTTACATTTGTTGCTGCTGGCTGCTCGCCATGAGGGTCTTGTGTTTAATAGTAAGAAATGCCAGGTTGCCTGCATCATGCAGGAAGGGAAGCCAATCACCTTCGCGTCGAAGAGTTGGTAGCAAACCCAATCCAATTATTCGAACATTGGACGTGAAATCTGAGCTCTGGTTTTTGATATCATTAGGTTTCAAACCTACTTGTTCAGAAAACATTTTACCGTGGTGACTGACCACAAGCCACTTCAAACCATATGACACAAACTGCTCACGAGTGCTCCTCTGCTGTTGCAGAGATTTCTAGTCCAGGGCTACGATTGTGACCCTCAATATAAACCGAGCAGCAAAATGGTCACATTGGACACCCAATGCGATTGCCTAACCTGAATAAAGATGCAGATGTCTCACTGGATTTGTATGTCCACAGTGCAGATACTGAGATTGAGGATCTCCTCCAGATCGACCTGATGAGGTTTGGACATCTCGAATGTGAGCAACTAAGAGACGAGATGACATGTGACCCTACCTATCGTCGTTGTGGAAGGTAATGGTGGAAGGCTGGCCTGACACCATACAGGAAGTAACCGAACACCTGTGCTGTTTCTGGCCATATTGAGATGAGCTAAATATATCACACGGGCTGATTTTCAAAGTCCTGATACCCAAAGCACTGTGTTCTGATATTCTAACCCAACTTCATCAAGGGCATGTATGAATAGAACATACCATACACCTTGCCAGAGAAATGGTCTACTGGCCAGGAATCAACAGTGATGTCGAGACGGTGGTGAAATCCTGTGAGGCATGTCAAAATTATCAGCCAAATCAACAGAAAGAACCCTTGATTCCGCATGAAACACCTTCACATCCATGGGTGAAGATTGGCACAGAATAATTTCACATTCAAGGTGATAATTTCCTCCTTGTTATAGATTACTTCCCCAAGTTTCCGATCATCAGGCGTCTGTGAGATACGTCAAGTGCAGTGGATGCTGATACAGTCAGTGATCTGTTCAGCCTATTTGGCATGCCGGAAGGAATTATCTCTGATAATGGGCCGCAATATGCAGGAAAATCATTCCAAGACATGTATGCCAGGTGAGGAGTTTAACCTGTGATATTGTCGCCACATTATCCAAAGTCCAAAGCATGGCTGAACACATGGTACACACCATCAAATTGCTAATTTTGTAGTATAGGCAGACGGGACAAGATCTCAAGGTTGCAATGCTGCACCTCCAAGCTACTCCATTGGACATGGGCTTACCGTCAACTGCAAAGTTGATGTTTGGAAGGTAGGTAAGAACTACCCTGCCCAGTCATCATCTTTCTATGTTTTCCACAGTAAATTATATACTTCTGTCTAAACAAGGGATGATGAAGGCATCATATGACAAGCAAGCAGGACCAGAATTAACTCGATTGCAAGTAGGACAGTAGGTCAGAGTCATCAATCATGCGTCAGGTCAGGAATTTGGTATCCTGTAGACGTTGTTAGGATATGCGACCAGCCCAGATCAGACGAGGTCCAGACACCCAATGGTACGATTCTCAGACTGAACCGAAGTCAACTCAGAGAGCTGTACGACAACGCTATATGTGACAAACCTGTGGCATCGTGGACCTGTTCAAAGACAAAGTCTGAAGATGAATGAATAGAGGAAGAACATGCTAAGCAGAGTTCTGAGTCACCAAGGTCTCGGAGCAGTCCTCAAGACAAGCTCAGCTCTGGGAAGAGGTTTACGATAACAAGATTGGGACAAATAAACAAAGCTTCTCTACGTTTTAGAGAGTGTTAAACTTGCTTACTTGTAAATAACATTTTGTATAGTTAGGCCGAACTGCAACATCATTGCATATTGTACCTATGTTTTTTTCTTTGGAAATAAAGGGAATGTTGTGGGATCATCTTAAGAGGACCACCTTAAGAGGCTGTAAGTGAAGGTCACCAGAGGAAGTGATGTCGCATCGCACATGATGTGTAGCCTGACAGAATGAAATGTGTGTAGATATGGCTCCTGTAGTAGTTGTAGAGATATCTGTTCTAGTTTAAGTTATAATAAAAACCCACTTATTCTTTGGATATTACTTGTAGTCCTGTGAATCTTACAGTAATTCACATATCAAAGGAACAAGTAATAACACAATTTCAGCATATTAAGTAGGTCCCACCTGTCTTGGTCAGCTGGCCTTACTGTGCCTGAAATGACTCTAGTTAGAATAGCAGCGGGTGGCTACATATTAGGAACATCACGTAAACCCTCCACCTGCCATTTTAACTAACTACCCGCCCCATTCACGCTAGGTAGGATGGGTTAGGTTCTGCTCTCCTGCCCCATATGACATCACTGATAAAGGGCTTCTTCACCCATTCTTTGGGGCCAAAAAAATCCTCCAGTCAGTGCTTTCTTGATAAATCCAAGCGTTGCTGTTTGTTATGGTAACTTCAGTTTTGCATTTGACCAAAAACCTTCCTGCTCATTTACACTTTCCCTCAACAGAAAGCAACCACATTTTCCCAGTATAGATTATTGACAAGGTCTTGATAAGCCTAACAAGCAAAGGTTTTATTTGTAAATGGCAGCACACAGTCTTTTTCATGGGTATGAATCTTTAATAACTATAGCAATGTACCAGGAGAGGTCTGACAAGGTATATGTAGGACTAGCACTAATCATATCTGTACAGTCATGGAAGAATGGTTGCATTGATGTCGACCACAGAACACAAGGCAATCTGTAGTGAGGCATTCAGAGATACACAGGTTCTCAATATAATGGTGTATCTCTCAGAGTGCTTCAGGCTCAAATCTACAAGTGACTTTGTAATCCAGCTTTAACATACTGAATGATCAGATTTAGATGACTTTATATTAGGGGCTCAAAGACCTCATTGCTGCCCAGAGGTCTGCTTCCACCAAGGTCTATTGATATACTGACGGACTGACGGAGCACACAGCCACAGTGTTGTGGCTGAAGTAAGCTATTGCCTCTCAGGGTGACATCCCCCCAGTATTTCTGCACAAATGACAATTGATGTGTGGAACCAACTGAAGGGTCTTTGCATGAGACAATCCAAGGAGATACAGGACCACCTCAATTCCAATGGCATGTCATTGAAAGCTTGCAGCCAGCCAACATGCTTACTCCTTCCACAGGAAATACCTTAGAAAAAAAGATTAGGGTAGGAGCCAGACATCATACACAATCTACCAGTACTGAGGGAGGCAACATGCTAAACTGACCACACTGGCCCCCAAAAACCTGCAAACCATATCCCAATGATTATACTGTGGTCGTGGCAAACAGTGCCCTTCGGCACTGACCCACAGTGGTGGTCTGAGGTCATTCTGAGTGTATCTAATTTAGATAGGCCTGATAGATGCATCTGCCTGTCCAGCTGCAGGAGGACATCTTATTCTTAGACTAGACAATCTATGCACACCCACCCTTCGTGTAAACGTTGCTCTGCAAATCCACAGAATCGCTTAAAATCATGCAGCTGGAAATGCAATAACTGCCCCGCCATAGGGGAACGGAAATGTTCTCAGTAAATCATCTGCCACCTCTTTGGTGCATCAATAGGCAGTAACTTGGCTGATATCTCTTGTACAAACCTGCAAAGAGTAGCAGGCGTAAAAATTGAGAGCCACTGGTAGTCGTGTACATATGTCCCAGTTTTTCTGAAGCAGCTGGCACAGCTCT
This sequence comes from Heterodontus francisci, assembly GCF_036365525.1. Taxonomy (NCBI): domain Eukaryota; kingdom Metazoa; phylum Chordata; class Chondrichthyes; order Heterodontiformes; family Heterodontidae; genus Heterodontus; species Heterodontus francisci. The sequence goes on from NC_090387.1 coordinate 42,386,219, forward strand.
ATAACTGCCTTTCTGCTAATCCTGAGTCTCTGGAGAAGTGCTGCTCAATCACTGCCTCAGCATTAAGATGTAGTAGGTGACATGGCGACAGGTCTAAACAGTCCTTCTTTGGTGCCATCTGACATCTCTGGCAGCACTTCTTGCTCCTACTCATTTTCCTTTGCTACATAAAGTTTAGGGAAAAACTGAAAGAACTGAAAGCATTCCCCATTGTAATAAACTTCCTATCAGTTAAACAGTAGTTCTCTTCAGATGAGATCCACCCTCACTATGCCCTTTACAAATGACAGGCAGGGGCACTTAGCATATATGGGAATTCATGAATTGGATAGGCTGTCTTTAATCAGCAATTATTCAGGAAACAAGGTAATGCCACCCTTAGGTGGAATAGTGCAAGAAACTCTCTACACTTAATCATTCGGGCCTACAGAAACTGGTTGGGAATCATGTTCTACAATGGACTCCCCACAGTGCTGGCCAGTATCACACATTTACTGCTGGTATAAAGGTTTCTGCAGACAGAAATTTTTAGACGCATATCCCATTTCAGTAGCTAAAGTTTCCATCATAAACACAAAGGCTAGAAGGGTGATAAAGGGTCCCTTTAGTGACGATGAGTTAACATTTATTAAGCCATTACTTTCTCAGCTTCAGAAAGCTGAGAAACTAATGAATTGACTCACCAAAATAAAAGTCATGCAGGACAAAGAAGAAGAATTGCTGATCGACACACACAAACATTTATTCAGTTTTATATATAGGGAGTGCTGAACCTTACTTAATTCGATTGATGAACAATACATAAACATATACTTATATTAACAGCTGAGTTCAATAAAAGCTTACTTTGATTTGGGAGAACCAACTAAGGCAGCCTTTTCATCCTCCTAGGACCTATAAATTCAAATTGTGGGAAGTGGGGGTAAATCAGGTGATGGTAAACACTGTTAGGATGATCTTTTCCCTTTTTATTAGTGGCCAAGATTACCACATCCTGATATGAGCTCTGCAGGGCTCCAGACTCCCAAACATAATTGTATAGACAAACTAGCTTGAATATAATAAAGTCAAGGCCTTTTTTATATATAAAACTCCATGGGGAAGCTGTCTGGGCTTGGATCCTTCCCAGATTACAGCCCCAACGCCTCCCCCCACCCCACCATACCACTTCCACAGCTTCCTTTACTGTAATCTGAGCATCCAGTTGTTTACTTTCTCATTCCCACAAGTTTGGGAAGTCTCCAACGCTCCAGAAGGCCATGTACTTTGTCAGAAGAATAAGGGTGCTGAGCCATATACAAGCTGTCACAGTGAGCAAATGCCCGATTGATGTTTACACGATTACTTTTGACCCCACCTGTACGCTGTCAGATGAATGTAATTGTGCATGCCTGCTGTTTTTATAGGGCTGGTCTGTTAATCGGTGGCCAGTTTTGTTCCTATACTAATATTTCTGTTTCGAATAACCGAGTTCGCCCCCTGCATGAGAGTTGGGACCTGAGCTCTCATCTGAGACTGTTCCACTTAGTGACATCCATATAAGGCGCATGGAGCAACATTCACATTCTTAGATTTATGCCCCTGTTCAATGACTGCTAATTGTCCGTATCTTGAACTGATTTGGTTTAAGATAGTCTCAAGTGCAGTGTAAATATATCTTTCAAAACACAGTATTAAAAAATTGCAAAATTACAGTGAACCTTCCATTTTAAATGCTACCTAGTAACATTAATAACATTAATAACATTGCACCTTTAATATGGGCTGTTACCTCTAGTGAAAAATATCCTTTGTCCTTGCTAATGTTAAACATCACCATCAATAATTGCACCTAACATTTGAAATTTTATTATCAGCATTATCAGCCTACAGAAGAGATTGGTGATACGTGTAACTCTAGCTTAGTAACCTAGAACAGATTTAATAAATGTAAACCTATTTAATAATCAATTTGCAGAGAGGCAAACATATAGGAAATACAAGTATTTGTGTCTTTTTGGACTTTTTAAAATTATATTTCTACAATTTATTCAATTGAGGCATCTTCATAACCATTTACAAGGAAGTGTTTATAAAAAGCCCAGACAAAACAAGCTAAAAATAGATTGGAGTTTAAATCCAAGCCTGGTATTTGCAGCATTATTAAACTGCACTAGAGAATGAACCAGCAGTATTAAAGGAAGTCTGTTTTTGATTATTCCCTATGGATTTTGATATATTGTCAATATTGTTAATGTTGAAATCGTATTTATAGTGAACGATCCTATGCTTTGTAGTGATATGATAAACAAATTTGCTTTTTAACACTGAATGTGTGCTGTGCCTTGCTAGCAGCCACTAATCGGAGTAATAAAAGAAAGGATACTTTTTAACTTTGTTTTGGCTGACATTGATGAAAAGCTTGACAGTCTTTCTAAAAGACAATAAAGCATTTCTTCATAATTTTATATTTGAGTTCTTTTTAACGCAACACAACACCGAGCTCACTCTCAAAAATAAAAAAATGTACTGGCTGCTGCTACCAATATTCCAGTCAGTCTTGCTTTAAGGACCTCCAGATAACCTAACTCAAGATGTTCAGCGAAATTCTCAGAAAACAATCTGAAGCACTCTGAAAAGAGTAGAGTAATGGGATGACATGATCACAATCACTTTCCATACTTAATCCTTCGCTTGGGTCAGGCA